>NC_072739.1:77652004-77952004 GCF_026930045.1 Uloborus diversus | reverse complement strand
GAAGTTTTTTCTTAAATATGTTTCGTAAGGAAAAAGAAAAGAAGTATTTGCAAATTTGTTGAAGGAACATAGTATTCGGTAATATTCTATTCGAACTATCTGCTCCAAAAACGTCAACCTTGCCAACGATACTATGAAGATATCATTAGCTTATTTCACAACACTTGTGCTTAGCTTTAGCATATCACTCAGAATGTAATTACTCTGTCTTACTTCGAGGCATTGAAGATTGAAGGCATTTTTTGCCTTTAATCTTTGAGTTGAACCGAACCATTGCTGCGGTCACTCATCTGGTGGGCTACTTCTACCTTAACTACCCGTTTGTTTGGCTCTCTTGACTTCTTTAAGGGGTTTTCTGCCTCCAGCTCAATTACTTCCTATTCCACGCTGATGAGTGCTAAAAAGCACGAAATTGCAGTCCTCGGATGGAATAATTGAGCTGGCCTCGTATTTTATGTACTTCTGCCTTTTATCCCCCGCTTAAAGCGGAAACGTACTGCAAGATAATAGAACGTATTTTTTAAACACCGGAGACTTTTAAAGTACCTTAATGTGATCCAAACCTTAACCTCCAAGCTGGAAAAACGTAACATATTTGAAAGTTCTCTGTTTTTCCACTGACGAAACGAATTCAATTTCCATTTCTTTTACAGTGATGTTTCTGTTACATTTTAGAACGTACACCCTTTTATTCCTGTTGATGAAGTTTTGCTGCACATATATAAATAATTTTACTTTCAAATAGTTTCTTAATATCTCTTTTTCCCATATAAGTATGTGCAAAACACTTACTATCCATTTATTCCTTGTAATATATATATATATATATATATATATATATATATATATATATATATATATATATATATATATATATATATATATATATATATATATATATATATGTGTGTGTGTGTGTGTGTGCAGGACGTTTGTTCAAAATGGTACAAATATGTACTTAATATGCTGTTACAGAGAAATATTAAAAATAAAACTATACATATTTTAAACACAAGTATACACATTTTGTTATGATGAAAATATTTTTTTTTTCTCGGCAAAAAAAGTGTTTCAACATTAGCAATTAATAAAATATAGCCGTTCAAAATTAACTGCTTCCCAACTTGAACTGTATAAGTGTTTTATCAGTGAAACAATAAGATAACATATTTCCTTCTACAACATACGCCGTGCACATATTTTCATATTCCTACCATCCTCATCAATAATCTTCAAAACTGCTTTCCAATACAACGTCTTAAGACACCATACATTCACAATTATTACATCCAACGAAACATATGTTTGGACGGAGAAACAAATTGCTTCTGCATTAATATTAAAGCAGAGACATAAGCTTCGAACGTTAGACTAATAACAGCTTTGTATCTCCAACAGTCTAGGAACGCATTGACAGCATTTGCGTTCTCAGAGGCTTATATTACTTGGGAAGTGCGACGGCAGAGTTATTGAAGAGCCTGCTCTGACTAGATATATGTCCTGTTGATATCTGTATTTAGAATTTGGTGTATTGGGATTGAGCAATATGATTAACAATAAACTGGAGCATTATGTAGCGATATTTAGTAGTCTTAGCTTTGGGCGAGTTGCCGGGAAGCGAGAAGGTATTGCAATCAGAGTAATAATAAAACTCGTTGACTTTTTTTAGATGCGTGAAATTTATTTTAAAGGAGTAAAATACGAACGCATTGAAGACCAAAATTTACATGAATTTCCTATTTCTAAGGGTAAAACTTAATGTGTTTGGGCAAGAAGATGTCAAAATTAAAAATTAGTTGCACATTTTTGAATGTTTTTGGCTTTTTGTACTGAAAAAATAACAGTAACCAATGAAATGTAATACTGTAAAATTTTCAATTGCGTTTTTTTTTTTTTTTTTTCATTTTCAAAAATGATAAAATTTTATGTAAAATACTTAGGTTAGAAATAGTCATGACAAAATACTTGAAGCGTATTTTCGATTTTCAAAGCTTGAGTAAAACATGCTTTGAGAGGTATTTTTGACTAAGATGTTGAAGAAAAATATGAAGGGATCAAAAGAAATCACCTTTTTTTTTAGTTTAACAAAAGAGAGAAACGAATGAATGAATTTTGGGGAAATAGTTTAAACAGAAATCATAACTTGCAAGTGAGGACAAACTTCAATAGTTAAATTAATATATTTTTACAAGTGCATCGGGTAGTGCTTGAAGAAAAATGTTAATACAATTTTTGAACATTTACGTTAACTTGCTTCATTATTATTTTAGCCAAGAACATTAACATTTGCCAAACGACGCTAATCAATAATCAGAACTAATATTTTAAAAACCTTTTCAAGCAATTGATAAATAGAGAAAAGTCGTTATCTTCCACAAAGAATTTATTTCTGAGAGCTATGAAAACTTGAAATGGAGATATATTATTATGGGAATTATATCCTTTAAAAAAATAATTATATCTTTCCCACTTTTCTTTCAGTACATATATTTTCAGGAATAGAAATATAGTGCAAATAATATGAAAATCTAGTGGTAAAGTTTAAAAAAAAAATCATTGCTCTATCCTGATTGCCATATAGCAGATATCAGAACTTCACGACAGGCACACTGCAAAACAAAATTGCTTATTATTTCCATCATAAAAATATTCAAATAAGATATTAGGCCTTATTGATAAACCAGCCCCATGACTCCCCAACAATGGAACAAATTTATTCCACATCTTTTCCTCATCATACCCCTAAAAGAAGCTTATGAACCCGAAAATGCCTCGAATATAAAGTATTCCAGTTTCATTTGCCAGGCTTTGCCGTTCGAAGCAGCAACTTGATAGATTCGAACTTTAGGGGAGATTTAAGCGTTCGTTAGAATTCGTTTGTAAAGTCGAAATGCAATTTGTAAGCCCTAACGCAACTACTTGAAAACCCTTTCTCAATCTATTTGGATCCTGATGTATTTCTTTCGATGGAGGGGGCTCGGAATGGAAGCCTTCCCAATACCTATCGGGATTTGAGTCTCTGTTTTGATTCAGAATGGGAAAGCTTACGGGAAATGTATGAAACTAATTTTGTATTTTAAACCATGTGCTTTCTATGCAAATGTAATTCTGTTCCTCATATGTTGTGGATGTTTCAAATTCATCTGTAAATTAAGTGTAAGGAATCCTGCGGGATTTGCATTTAAAGTCTTGTTGAGAAAAATGCAAAGATTTTCAATCAGAAATTTAAATCTATGCTTCATCGGTAAAATACATAATGAAATGTAATCCTTTTTTTTCTTCTTTTCGTTAATTAAAATGGCATATTTTGGGATATTTAATATAATTTCATTTCTGTATTACATGTTACGAGTTTTAACCAGGGATTACGCTAGCTCCTGTTCTTCGTTTGCACATTATATAAGGTTTTTTTTTTTTTTGATTAATTCGACAGAATTATGTTTTTATCAATTAGAAAATAAGCTCTGAAGACCGTGTTTCTTTTATTTGAAATTAAGATCTAGCTATAGTATATACTAAGACCTTAGTTTCAATCGATATTCAAATTCGTTTATTTGTTTATTTTTTTTTTCTGACCAACAGTCATGATTGAACGTATTAAATCCCAAATGACTGTACTTTGGATAAACCAAAAACGTACAAAAGTATATGCTTCGATAAAAAAGAAAAAAGAAACTACGCAAATAAAATGAACTGAAAGAGAACCCTTATGTAAAAGTCGTAGGACGCCTGCATAGGGGTCCTGTCACGTGACGCTTCTGAAACGTCACTATTAAGTTATCAACAGGCAGAGGCGCCCCGAACTCAATTTTTTAGAGGGCGAGAATTCTTAATTTGCTGAATGGAACTATAAATTTTGTCGAATGGAACTTCAAATTTCGTCGTATGATGATAATTTTGCCCAATAGACTTCCAAGTTTTGCCGAATAATGATAGTTTTCCGACTCATCAGACAAGGTTTGCCAAATAAGGAAATGTTTGGAAGCATCCCTTCGGGGCGCCTTTGTCAACAGGATGCAAAAACTCCCAAATGTCAGTACGCAGAAAAATCTCTAAATGACATTTTCATAATGTCGCCAAGTTACTGATTACAAATTAATTGCTGCATCGACGTCATTGATTCACATGAAACATGTGTCACAAAAATGTCACAATGTGACTCTTCTGAGGCGTTGCAATTTTGTCACTTTGTGACTGGGACAATTGTGGATCGCAATAACGTTTCTGTTTTTTTTTTCTTTCTTTTTTTTTCTTTTTGTCATGACATGTTGTGTTATTGTGATAACAGTAAAAGTTTTGCTTTAACTCCTCTACTGAGAACGTAATAGCATGACTTGTTTTGTTGAAAATAAACGCATGATCTATAATTTTATAGTTTTTTTGCAATTAAAAAAACTATAAAATTAATGAATAAAAAACTGCCAAAGATTAGCTTACATGCCCCCCCCTTCCATCCAAAAAAAAGAGAACAACCTAACTCACATTTTTGGATACAAATATGAAGGAATTGATTTAAATTGTACAGTGAATAAAAACATTATCTTAAATTAATGAACATACTATTAAAAAAGGTTCCTCTTCTGGAGGTACAAACTACAGACCTGAAACCTTAGTATAGAAAATTTAGCCTTGCCATAGTCATTACTTTTACTATATGTAGCCACAAACATTAAAAAGGTAGATATAGTCTTATTTATAGCTATTTAGCTTATTTATAGATTATTATAGCTTATTTTAGCAAGGTATTTTTTTCATAGCTAGGGTAAACTAAACAATCCCTACAAATAGCCAAGCCAAATAATTTCGAAGACATGTGACAACGAACAAAGTGACATGTCATCACAGATTTTTTTTTTTGAGATTCCAAAAGGGTTTTAATTTATCAACTCTATTACTTTTTCTGAAGTACAAATATCTCGATTGAGAGAAAAGTCGAACGAGTGCAACATATTTGTCTCTTGCAGATACATTAACGTAGAAAATCAGAATGCTTACAATACAATTCATTTCCGTTCTTTAAGTATACTGAACATTACTCTTGTAGTAGACAGCCGTTTGAATTTATTATTTTTCAAACCTGTTTGAAACTTGAGTGACTTCTAATTGACCCGAATCCCACCCCCCTCAACAAAAAAAAATAACTCTAAGTCCACAAAAATACAAGTAACAGCAAACACACAGTAGCACAATCAAAAACCATTTCTACTTCAATTTAAAATCCCCCAAACCCAAAGTAAGAATAAGGTAAAGTCAATTTAAAGATTTAAGTTATTACAATCCACAATGATATGGCCAATACCTAATGTTCTAAGCAGTAGATGTATTGAAGTAGCTTTGTAACTGACAAATAATGTGTACTGCGTAATAACTACTTTGAACATCGAACTGACTTCAGTAGTCCGCAGAACATTCACCGTGGCCTTGCCTTAACGAAAGTATCAGCGGACAATTTGCAACCTCTAAAAACCACTTATTGTTAAAAACTGATAAAGTATTCTTTCTTGACAGAACTCAATCGATTTTCCATCGCTCAGAAAAGCTTCAGCAACTACCTAGCAAAAGCAAAATTCTGAATTAAATAACACTAACTCAAAATTTTCTCTTCAGATCTTTACACACATTAATATCTTATTAAACCTGAGCATAAATATGCAAGCGAAACGGTGTTATCAAATGATATCGATTGATTAGGCATTGTGAAGCATTCTCTATTCCTCTATGTCAACATATCCCAGAGACCAACACAACCTTATTATTTTCGTGTCTTCATAGCTCCGAGTAATACCAGGCTAACGTTAAATAACACCGTCATTTCCTCTTGACGCCGAACCATTACATAAATTTTCTTTTTCTTCGCTACAGAATTATTTACAAGCTTGGAAGCGAGAGAATTTACTGGGCGGTATTGCGACGTCGGATATGAGCCGTAAACGGTAACTGTAGCTACATTTGATTATGGCTAAAAGTTTAAAATGGTTAAAGGATTGTGTCGGTCTTGTCCGAGCATGCAATATAGAACATATCGCATTTAAACTTATTTAATTATAAATATTGGTAGTGAGATGGATTAGGTGATAGTACTGTGTTTTGAGAGATGCACCAAACCAATAAGAATGATAGCTATTAGACGATGCCATCAGCATTATTTTCTTCCCCGTAAGTTCAAAAACAAATTAGTTTTACTTTTAAACATTTTTTCCAAACCTAACGACTTCCCCTCCACTTTTTTGTGAACCCCTTTTTTACAGTTTTACATGCGCTTTAATGATTTTAAATTTGTTTCAATATTTCCTGTTTCTTAGTAAATTTTCTTAAGTTGACTTTACAAACCGACAGCAAAGAATTTTCCATTTACGTTGCTGAATCATTTTTCTTTCTTTGTGACAAAGTATTTGTTTTTGGACGCAGACAGACCGTTGAAGAAATTCATACACAATTAAGAAATTACACCGCTACATAAACTTGCTGCAACTAGCTATAATATGCAAATTTGAATTGCAGAGAAAATTAAATCTTAATTTTTGCCACTATGCCTTCCAACCATTCAAAGGAAAGATATAAGAAAATTTAGTAATAATAACATCTTACCAGTACAACCTACATACAGCTTCATTTAGTATGGTCAAGACTCGTTTTTTTAAACAGCCAAGCTTGAGTAACGATAGGTCTTATTAATATAGCCAATGTTTCTCGCTATTTGATTTGTATCTTATAGGATGTACATTTAGTTAAGACGGGCATTGACTAAATATCAATAAGAAGGCGCATATCAATAAGTTGCGTTACTAAATTCAAATATTTTTGCAATGGCTGCTTAATCCCATGGCTTATCCCCGATTGAAAATAAAATGCTCAAATCTTAAATCATAGGTAAGCTACTCTTCTTGCAATCTGTACATCCTTATTTGGCGAGATCATTTTGTTGTTAACTTTAAAGAACTTTGGATAGCGCAAAATAAACAATTTGATCTAAAAATATAAAAAATAGTATGGGAAACTAAGGTTGCAAAAATTAATTTACAATTATAGATCATCTTATGGGAGAAAACAATTAGACCATGAAAAATTAAGAATACAGTCGGCAACAAAGTTATAACTCAAGCTTAAGCAACATTCTCAAACCTAGTAAAACTTGTTAGTTTTTAACCGACTTAAAAAAAGAGGCAGTTACGATTTTCTTCTTCTTTTTTTTTACTTATGATTGACGTAAATTTAAGTTGTACATATGTGCGAATACTTTTACTTAGTCATTTTGTTTGATATTTTAGAAATAATTTCTATAATAAGTTTTCGCTAGAAAAAAAGCAACTGAATCACTTTTTACCGAATGCGTTTGAATAAAGTACTATCAAATATTTGTATAAATTATCCATTTTTTTTATGAAAGAATACTTGAAGTACATCAGTAAAGTTCAATATCAAAAAACTCTTCCACAATTCCTTTGACAATAAACATTAGCAGTAAACGTTTCTTTACCTACAGCCATTGAGAATTCGAAAGAATTATTCCCATAGAATCTAGTTTCCAACTCATAGAGTTCCCTTACACTTTATATCTATTTCCTTTTTCTAAGAAAGTAAAGAAATACTACACTTAAACAGCGCAGACAAAATCACATATAGGGGAAAAATCTCAAAGAACTTGACGTAAGGATTAGATAAAGACATTTTTAGAAATCTTCAGACAAATCTTCAGCGTCTTAAGGTAGAAGATTCGAAGCTTGACATTCCATCCTACCTTTAACTTTAAGGACACAAAGATTTGGTACATAAGATACAGAAGAATCGAATTTCTTAGTCCCTTGCTTGTTAAAGGAATATATTCTCCGAGGAGATTAGTAGGGTGTGTAAAATTCTGTCTACATCGATTGTTCTATTTGCGATTCTTACCTTCACTTCAAATTGTTTATAGTATTCGAAGAAGAACAAATATTACACAGGAAATATTTATAGACACTTTCTTTCATTTTTATTGTTTTATTCTTATACTATAGAGTCTATATTTTTACAGTTCATGATTTTTCCAAAAAGTATCGAGTCCAAAAAAAAAAAATTATAAAACGCTTGAACATAATATTCAAAATTCTAGATAGGTTGTTTAAACTTACAGTATATAAATTAATATTAACTAAAGAGTTTTTATCCCATCATAAAAGATACATGCATTCTAATTTGAAGTAAAATAATACATTTTTGCCTTTATTAGGGGAATGTAGGGCAAAGTGAAATGGTGAAATATTTACTCCGCTTTTAATGCAAGTTGCCTAGTAATACTTTAGCTATGTAATAGCATATGAAGTTGATTCCAAAAAGGAAAAGTACCTCTGAAAATCAAAACAAATAATTAAAAGCAATTTTCTAAAATTGATGTTCAAATTGTAATATTTTGCTTTAAGTCAAAAATTATTTCGATATTATCCATTGATAAAATTCTTGTTATTAATATTTTATTAATATTAATTAGGACCTTTTAATATTCGGTACAGTATTTATTTAGGTAATATTTTGCTTGTTTGTATTTTTAATATTTTTCAGTTAGTCAAGTGCATACGGGGCAAAGTGGATGGGGCAATGGGAAATAGTTCATTTCGTTTACTCATTCCATCATTTACTAAATCACTTACGTATTCATTTATTAACTAACTTATTTACATTCCTTCATTTAATAATTCACATATTAATTCCTTTTTTCACTTATTTTCTCATTCATTTGCTATTTTATTCAATAAATTAATAAATTAGTTTATTGTTTCATTATATTTGTATTTATTTATTATCCAATTATTTATCATTTTGTTTATAAATAGTTTTCCCATTCGCATAAAAATTATTTCATTTGAAAAATATTTCATTTTTAACTTTCCTCCATGAAAAAAGTGAAAATGTTCCACTTTTTTTTAATGCACAATTTTATTGCCAAAAATAAAAAATGTTTCAATGCAAAGTTGATGAAAAAATACAACTTTCTTTCTTTATGTACTGCAATTTTCAAAACGAATTTCAAATTGGTCATTTTGAAGAAGCTTTGTCATCTTGACCATTTTACTTTGCCCCACATTCCCCAACTATGTGATTCCAAATCATCTTAGTCTACATCGTCACTACTTATAAAATTTGACCACTTCTTCAAATTCAACCTGCAATATAATTGACCAAAAAAAAACTCTACTCTTAAAAGAACATATAAATAACGGTAAAAAAAAGAATGCAACTGAAACCCTTTTAGCATGTTAAAAATTCTTGCCTACAAATGAAAGAGAGTTACGGGAATAGAAATCGCAATCAATAACTTCTCTTAAGCTGCATAATGCGCCTGTACTGCGGCCCTAGAAAATGACAGAGCTGGAGGCGATAATTTTCGCTTTATAGCGCGAAATTTCTATAATGAACTGTTCGGAAAACTTTAACAGCCTTTCATGGTTTCGTATCCGAAAGTATCCTTACGTTATTTAGCTTTTCAGTTATATTGATTGTGGCTAGATGTGAAAGTTATGGCATTTTATTAAGCTTGAATAGCACTTTTATCGACATGATTATTAATCTGTAACTTTAAAGATTCAGCGCGGCTGAGATTAAAGTCGAATTTATGCAGCGTAGCACTCTGAAAGTTTTATATTTGAATCATAACTCACTGTGTAGTTTGAATGTGTTTTTGTTTTGATGAATCAAGATGACTGCAATAAAAGCAAGAGTCAAGTAATTTTACTAACAATACCGCATTTTTCAGCAAAGTTCGGAATAGTATATAGTTCATACACAAGATTTTTTTCAAGGTGATGTATACTATAAACAATCTTTTTTAAACGTTGCAGATAAGCTGTTCAATAGTAAGGGAAAGTGGGGCAAAGTGAAATAGCGGGGAAAAGTTAAATGGTGAGTTATTTACTTTGATTTCGCCAATTATCTGGTAATATTTTAACCATGTAGTAGCACATGTAGTCTATTCCAGTCAGGAAAAAATTACATCTAAAGTTTAAAGTTAATGATAATACGGGCAATTTTCAAAAATTGGTACTCATATTGTAATATTTTGCTGTAAGTCAAAAATTATTTTTGTTATTATAAAATAATAAAATTATTGTTATTAACATTTTAAATATTAATTGAGACCTTACAATATTCAATGCAGTATTTATTTAGATAACATTAAGTTTATTTGTATTTTAAAAATTTTACATAATTAATCATGTACATGCGAGGCAAAGTGGATGGGACAAAGTGAAATAGTTTTTTTCGTTTACTCATTCAGTCATTTACTAAATCAATTACGGATTCACATAATCATTAATTCACTTACATTCCTTGATTAAGTAATTCACTTATTTATTCATTCACTCGTTCTTATTCAATCATTATTTTATCCGCTCATTTTTTTCTTCATATATTAAGTATTTTCTTTATTTAATTAATCGTTCATATTGTTTCATTTTATTTCAATTTATTCATTCAACATTTAATTTACTCACTAGTTTGATCAATAATTTTTTTTAAGTTGAATTGAACGTTTTTTATTACAAAAATATTTTATAGAAAGGTATTTTATACCCTTTGCCTCATAAAAAAAGAGAAAAATTTCTCCTTTTTTTTTTTTTTGATGGTGCAAATAGGCTATCAAAATATGGAAAAAATGTTTCAATGCAAGTCTTGTTATAAAATGCAATGTTATTACTGTATGTACTGTAAATTTCAAACGAAATTTCCAATTTATTCAATTTGAAAAAGCTCAGTCATCCAAGCTCGTTCTTTTTGCACCGCATTCCTCCCACATTAGTAATTGAGGATTTAAAAAAAAAAAAACATTAATCAAAGAATTATTGCAAAATTAAAAAGAGGCATTCAGGAAGGCTTAAGTTGATGCAACACTACTCAAAAAAATTGCGAGACTTTATAGAGGGCGTTGATAACACTATACTGCGAAAAGATAGACTAAATGTGAACAAAGAAATTCTCCAGTTGATGACGTCAATCACACGTTTGGCTTGGACAAGAGCAAATTAGTTCCCTGCAGAAGGTGAAAGTTAACATTATTAAACAGAATTTATTAAACAGAAACTTCCCGAAAGTGGCATAATGGCTAACTTTCTGGACACCTGTTTGTTTGCTTTCAATATTTCTTTTTCTGAGAATGGAGTATAACTGAGAGGTCGCGAGTAGTAATTGAAAATTTAAAAGAAAAAAAACTGTCATTTTACTGAAAGGAGAACAGAAAAAAGTCTTGTAGAGTTATTGTGTATTTAATTTTTTTTATACAATACACTTTTAAATTATTAAGCGCTATATATGTGTAAATATATATATGTGTATATATATATGTATATATATATATACATATATATATACACACATATATATATATATATATATATATATATATATATATATATATATATATATATATATATATATATTAGGGTGGTCCTTATTTATATGGGAAAATTTTTTTTTCGGAATTCAACAAGTGACGCCCCCTAGTTTTGTGAAACTATAATAAAAAGTAATCGGTTCAAAATTTGAACTCGATCGGTCAATAATAACACGTGCCCCTAGGACGTTAAACTTTAACACTTTTGACAATTTTTCCCACAAATCTTCGAGTTTTTACTTCAGACCCCGTACATCGTTTTTCCTATGTTTGCAAAATATCTTTACAGCGAGGTAGCACTAAAATTAATCTTTTTAATTACTTCATATTGTCTAAAGAATTTACATTGAATAAGAATGAAATAGTTCTTTAGAAACTTTACGTTAATCGAACGCTTTTCTCAATGTATCTCAATCGTGTGAATTTTTTTTCTATAGTCTTGGTCTGTTTGTAAAATACTAAATTGCTTTTGTGACTCATATTAGGTAAATTGATTGTGAAATTCTTCGATTAATTGTGCTCCTCTTTCAGTTGTACAATTCACAACTTTCAGCATTTTAACGATATCTCTTCCCTTTAAATAGCTTCCTTCATTTGCCATGAATCAGGATCAAATCTTTTGGTGTTTGTAACTTATCGAACAGTTTTATTGACTTGTAATTGACTCTATAAAGAGGAAGATCTTTCTTTACTAAGAAAGTATTCCAAATCATCTACTGTGATCTGAAATTTTTTATACAGTCATCACACACGTCTTCCTATTCAGCAAGTATTTTTTTGAAGTCGTCTTTTCCTATCTTCAAAGAGTTAATTCCTTCATCCAATACGGACAAAGCTATTAGTTCATTCCCTAAGTACCATAAGTGATTTATGAATTTTTCAATCACTGCTTCTGCTGCATGTTTGTCATCATTTTGTACGCTGCAGGTTTTTTAGACACTAGACTTTATATTAATTTAAAAGGTGTAGAATGGGTTGCTGCGAAAAACTATATTTTCATACAACATTTAACTGTAAAACAGCATTTACGGGCATTCTCTTCATGTAAGGTCAAGTTAAATTGTTTCCTAAATATATAAATATTCAAAAAATAAATTCCTTTTGCCACCCATCTAGATCACAGTTAAGCTCCAGGTTGTCGAAAACATATCCCTGTAGGAGGGAGGACTTCACCAAGAAATATTATTACACGTTATGAGAATTCTCTGTAATATTTCTTAATTCCGCTTTCTACGAACAATAATATGTCATCAAATTCTTCTTTTAGAATTTAAGTGGTATGTGTACTTTTTGAATTTTTAAATCTTTCCATTATTTTAGCTCTTAAATAATGGAATATCGAGTCTAGAACTAAGAAAGGCAAGAACTTCTTTAAAGACACTCTGCAGTACGATTTCAAGAGCATGATGATAACAATACAAATGCAATATATCACCGTTCAGCTTTTTCTCTAAAAAATTACATGCACAATTTATACGGCCGGTATTGTAAGCCACTGTATAAAACACTACAGCTTGAACAGTTAGCAATAGAGAGCAATCATCTAAGATATCGTATACAACTGAAGAAATATCTCAGAAATTCTGAGTAAATGTTCAACATTGGGACCTGAAAGCTATCATGGTAAGCCATCGGCGTTTCTTTCCAGTTACATCTGGATGTAGCTTTGTATCCCAGGGAATAACTAAAAAATCCAAATTTAAATTCATGAAATCTCATTTTACCCCTCGAAGATTTTATCTTGCTCTCTTAAGGGATGTACGATTGATCATAAAGTTATTTGGATTTAAATTTACTGCATCTACATAGTCTGTTAATAAATGAGCAGCATTTTTGTCCCTAATATGGCATTTGTCTAATATTTTGTCTGTCTTGATGAAATACGAGCAGATATCAGTAGTTGTCAAGATTTTTTGCGTTGTGATAAATCAGATATAGAAAAAAGGTTCAACAGGTTAGGATAGACACCCATTTCGGTTTCTAAATCTTGTGAACTGCAAGAGGAATTTGATGATAATAAAGGACTATGTACTGAAATAGAAGACAGTTTAAAGTATAGATTTTTACATTATTCCGATCTGGAATTTTTTTAAATTTATATTTTAGATATGGAAAATAGAGTTTATTTTTATGGTAGGGTAATCGAGGATTTTTCAAAATTTAAAATATAAGAATGCATAATCAGTTAAGTATGTACCTAAAGAACAGCGAATTAAAATATAATTGTCATTACTTATATTTATAGCATGGAAACCTAGTGACCCTATTTGACACACCTATTACATACACAGAAAATTTTCTAACCCCCAAAGTCTGGAGGAGGCAATTTGTTGTTGTCAAAAATCATTCATTAATGGCCTTTAGAATCCCTTGTGTACATCTTGGTGGAAAGAAATATTCCCCTGCCGCTTGGTTTGAAACGAGCGCGAATAGCGTTATGCCTGTCCCAAGGCCATTGGTGTACATGTACACTATGTAATATGTAAAATTTTACAGAATGAAAGTGAGAGAATGGTTGGTCTGGAAGTAGTAACATCTATTGAGGTTTAAAATTACTTTAAATATGAAACCTAGGAATATTTTTACATAAAAATAAGAAAATGTAAATTTTTTCTTCGAAACTCAAAAAGGGGGGCCCTAGGAGCACGTGTTAATATTCATGGATTGCTTTAAAATTTTGCATGGATCATTTATTTGTATGATGGAACAAATTGAGGCGGCGTCGTGTAAAATATCTACAACTTCAAAAATAAGGACCACCCTAATATATATATATATATATATATATATATATATATATGTATATATATATATATATATATATATATATATATATATATATATATATATATAAACGTACGAAAAAAATATAATCTAGTTTAACATCGTTAACATGACAACCAACTTGTCATGCTCCGTTACAAGACCGTGACCATTACGCATGTATCAATGCCATAGGTAGTTTTAAGCGTTTATGTTAACGACTTGTTACAGTAATAAATATATACTAGACATATATCTAGATAACATTCAGTCATCTCTTTGATGATAAATGCCTGTAAGTGTGTTGCTGTTGGCAACGTATTTTTTACCGAGGTGCCGCTGCAGCCGAGCAGCAAGGATGAAAATAAATGATCATCTGCAGTGGAATCCATCTTTTAACCCCGAAATATTGCATCAGAAAACCATTTCCATCGAATCCCATTTGCTTAGAAAGGAATCTTTTATCTTCTCTCAAATAATTTGAGGTTTGTTGCCATCATTCTTCTTCAACTTTGCATTTCATGAATGCTTTGCCAGCTTCTTGCAGGGCACAAGTGCCAAACCTGCTATTCATTCATAATCGTTTCTTTTCGAAGGAAAAAAAAAAGAAATGATTTGAAATATTATCTACCGTTTGCAGAATGTAGTTTTTTGAAATAACTTTTGTTACCGAAACGATTAGTCTTCTGTTCTATTATTTTTAACACATTCGGAGAATTCCTTCGTGAATTAAATTTCTTTCTCTTATTTCGTTGAATAACAGAAATTATTCATAAGTCAATTTGTAGTTTCAGTATTTATGAATAATTTTTCTTCTAGTTTTATGCGCTGCTGCTGCATTTTTGAACATCCATTCTCTCTGATGTCTTCTTGCTCATATTTTTCTATTTATTAGTAAGTCATCAATTTTTCTGTCAATTTAAAACGAATTCTGCTGCAGAATTTTCAAGGTTTACTCTTCCTTTTTTTACACTACTTTTGCTTTGCGGTAGTGAATAATTTGTTCATCATACTTTCTACACAGAGCGAATTTTGCGTTTAACGCTCATTTTAGCTGGATCTGTATCTTTCCCTTTTTGGTTATAATAAACTGCATGCTGCGCTCTCTTAGTTAGACAACTTTATGACCTAGTTAGACAATTGATTAAAACTGAAAAAGTGATAGAAAATAATGATCAATAAAAAAAATGGAGCAGAATTATTTAATTCTTCACATAAATATAATATAAGCTTGTCTATCTTTTATTAAGATCTTTTTTTTTTCCGTGATTTTTATGGCTAAAAATTTTGCACTTGTATAAAAACTAAGTAGAGTGAAAAATACTTAAATACCTTCTACTAATATTTAGCAGTAAGTTATCGCCCCTAAGCCAGGACTAAGGCCAGAACTACATGCAATGTACCAGACAGCCCGGTTATGACATCCAGAGACTACAGTCTCGTTTTTGTTAGAACTCATCAGTCTGGAATAGTGACTAACCGAGCTGGAGGCAGATGCCATCTCAATGAAGCTGAGAGTGCCATTAACCCATTAAGCGCCGCTATATGTACCACATTGAAATTACTTAAGTTTTCATGTGTTTTGATATTCAATACACATCTCTAATCATATGTAGCTGAAATTTCGCAAAAATATTTATTAGGTTAGGAGATATGGTATGGTCCCAAAATGGGAGACTTGGCGTTTAATGGGGACAACACACATATCCCTGCCACTATGTTGATACTTGAATAATTTTTTTCTAAATCCAATTAGAAAGCCCTAAAATCGTTTTTATGTAATTAATATGGCTAGGTATTGGTACTTTATGTACATATTTTACATATTCAAGCTTTAAAATGTAGAACTTTTAAGTTTTCATGACACCCAAAGCTATACATTTTGGGCCCCCTTGCAACAAAAACTGTGGAGGCCAGCCCCAGAGGCTAGCAGTGTATATTTGCAACATTAATAAGTATTAGTATGCTAGTTATTTTTAATTTCTTGAGCCGTTGGGGCCCTTAAGAACGTCTCTACCCCCCCCCTCCCTCTGCCCGTACATCACTCCGTGTCTGGTTTTCATTCTTGTTGCATTCCTTCTTCTTATACATTTTTGTACAAAACGGAACTTTTCCCACACATTTTACTACCTTTTAGCAAAAAGCCTTAGGATTTTCATACACAAAAAGAAAAGAGGTAGCTTTTTTCTATTAACCATGTAGGTTGATCGAGCAATGGTAAATGACAATGACATGAAACACTAGATAAAATGTATCTTATAAAATGGAACTAATATTTTTGAGCTCCCTGATGGTGCAATTGTGTTATTATAGGCAAGGGTTTTTTTGCAGTCAACATTTAGGTTGCTTCACAACATGTTTGATGACATGATTTATTCATCATCATAATGTTTTTAGAGATAAATGTCTAGCATGCTTCGCATTGAGGAATTATCAACGGTCACAGTTTCTCCGATTTCATCCAACAAATTACGATAAATGGTAAAAATATAAAGTGAGACAATTATTATCGCATTATCTGTGATCAAAACGATTTCGATTAAAGTTTTTTTTTCTCAACGATCTGAAAAGAATTTGGCGATTCACAAACAAGTGATACTGCACTCATCTTCTTGTTTTAAGCTAAAATATATTATTTTAATAGTGTTTGAAGCTCGTAGCAAAGTCAAAAATTCTTACTACATTTTTGATTTAAAAAAAAAAGGTGAATAAATTTCTCTATTGAAATTCAACCTCCCTAATTGACGGGGGAGCGCCCTCAAGGGGGGGGGGGAGCATGGAGCTGACTGAGCTACAAAATATTTTTATGGAGAGGGGAGGAATAGTTTTAAAGGGAATTTGAACTCCTTTTATAGAAATCTCTTTCGTGATCTGTAGAAATTCCGAGAGATGCGTCATCCTCCTTAGGGAGGATAGGCACCCCTGTTTTTCCAGAACTTTCTTCTAAACGAATGTAATGTTACTTGTTTTGATAAAAGCACCTGCTCTTGACCTTGAACAACAAAAGAGTGTTTATAATGAGAAACTACAAAGGGGGCTGTGGCTTCAACAGGAAAAAAGGGGAGAGTTCATTCATGCAAAATGGGTGAAGACGATTTCTACTGGGCATGACTTGCTCTGCTAATCAGAACACGCCAAGTCTCCCATTTTGGGACTTCAGTAAATAAAGTCCTCTAAAACTACTTTAAATTATTTTTCTTGGCCCCTGTTTGTTGTGATTTGAAAAAAGGTATATTGAGCTTCTTATTCCATGTTCCTAATTTCTGCATTTGCACTTACTATTTTTAGGGATTTTTTCCCCTGTGTAATGCAAAAACAAGAAATTTTCGCAAAATTTAAAAATTTTTCAAAAAAGAATTTACATTCCAAACCTTTTTGAAAAAATTACCAGTAAAGTTTGGTTCTCTATCATTCATTTTAAAAAATTTCAAAATGTTATCTTAATTACTTGATGAAGAAAAAAATCTTGATTGAAGGTTCCCAAAATGGGAGACTTGGCGCTTAATGGGTTAAAATGGCAGATCAAGTGATTTGATCCCACCAGCCAGTGTACTTACTGCTAAATACCCAAGCTTTGCCTTTATTTCACGAATCGAACCGCACCATGCTGCGGACACTCGCTGGTGAGATAAACTCACTTTATCTGTCAGTTTTTTGGCACTCTCAGCTTCATTGAGATAGCATCTGCCTCCAGCTCGGTTATTCCCTATTCCCGACTGAGGAGTTCTAATAAGAACGAAACTGCAGTCTCGGGATGTAATAATCGAGCTGTTTGGTATATTGCATGTACTTCTATTAATGATTTGACTACTCATCATCATGGAGAGAAATAAAGTGTAATGTTACAAGAAGAATTTTGTGCAACAAAGTAATTGTTTTGGTCATCGTTAGAATAGATACGTTTGCGCATGACCAATTAGCCTTGTGACTTCAAGCAATTTTCTTTCAAAGGAACAGAAGATCAGTCCGTGTAGAAAAAGTTTGTTCAACCGTCAGGCATTAGGATAGATTGTTAAAATACTTTCAAGATTTCATCCTGTTCACTTTAAGATTTTATGGGTAATAATGAAAAACGTTCGAAAACAAGTTTGAAACTGATGTTTACGCGAAGCAAAATCAAGTTATGCGCTTTCAAAAATCAATAAAACATTTTTTTCTAACACTATGATTTAATTCATACACCCTAATTATAACTGCTAAAACCTAAAAGAACCCAATTAAGTAGGGGAATGTAGAGTAAAGTAAAATAGTGGAGCAATGTCAAATGATGTAATATTTACTACGCTTTTAGCCCTATCTGTATAGTAATATTTTAAGTATGTATTAACACATATAGTATATTCCGATCAAGAAAAAATTACTTCTAAAAATAAAAAATATGATAATTTTAGCAATTTTCAAAAGTTGATACTCATGTTCAAAAATTTTGATGTAAGTAAAAATTATTTTTGTTATTATTACATGAGAAAGTGCTTGTTATTTACATTTCATATAAGTATTGCAGTGACGTCACTAACTTAGCGACATGTTGTGCTAGCTGGGAGAAACGTAGAAGTAAGTGAGACGGATAAATATAAGTTAGTTCAGCTCAAATTCATAAAAGCAAGTAAATAAGAAGCGAAGCGTAACAGTTTGTTCTCAATAACATAATTCAAGTCAAAAAAGACAAAAAAAAAGAAGAAAAAAACTTAATGAAATGAAGTTTAAATAAAATAAAATTTTATCACAGTATTTTAAATATTTTTTCAATCTTGCAAACATTCTGTCAAAGCAGGCTGATTCGTTTCAGACCTAGCCGATTTGTATTCGTTAAAGTTTTTCTCTAAAAAAAACGTTATTTTTTTATTGGAAAAAAAGAACACATGAAAAAAAAGTATAATGTAAAAGTTTTACAGAAATAAAACATCTAGTTATGTTTCAACAACAATTAAGCTCGATATATTTTTTATGAGGATTACTAAGAAAATTGATGTATAAAGGACGTGGCGTATAAGAACGGGGTTACACAAGCATTAAAAAGCATTAACTGCCTTTTAAAACAGCAATAAAACATTTTTATAAAGGTATTATTAAGGAAACTAAATATAGTCATGATAAATCAATTTCTCATAAAAAAATATCTAGATTAAATAACAAAAATTGCTTTGCATCTTTCTCAAATATCTAATACTTATATTTAGTAACAAAATAAAAAACAAATTGTTTGAAAGAAATTTAGCATTGTTTGTTCACAATGGATTATTTAAAATTTATGAGTCAAGACATAAATAAATGATAGAAATAAATTCTGAACAGCGTGTAAATTGTAAAAAGTATTGCATATCATGCAATATTGAATATTCATCAAGTATTTGTCTTCTGTATGTATTAAAATTGCTACTTTGTTCTAGAAAACAGTCTATTTCGTATATATTGTTTATAACACATCATCAATAAAATATTCCATTTCGAAAACACATTGTAGTATTCGAAAGATAAATTGCTTTCTGCAAGTGGAAGAAGAAACTGAAGTTAATACTTCAATCATTGCTTCGCTTGGAAGAATTTATTCTTTACATAAATATTAAAATAGGCTTTCATTTAAGGGGGAGGGGGAGCATAGACACAGTTTCTTTCGGAGATTCACTTTCATAAACAAACTTAATTTCTCTCATGTGAAGAAAGTAAATAAATGAAGAGAGCAGTTCATAAATAAAACCCTAAGAATGTATAGGATAAACTACGTCTTAAAATATATCCAAACATACCGCTAAAGGAAAAAAAATCTCGGAAATAAATAAAATAAATAGCAAAAATTAAAAATGTGAAAAAAAAAAAAGGTTTTGAGACGCTTCGTCGGTCTGTCCGTCAAATAAAATAATTAGTAAAAAGTAAAAATGAAAGTAAGCTTTTGAGACGTTTTGTCGGTCTATCAGTCAACTCCCAACCCTTCAATGACTTTTGAGGGTCTAGTCCATTTGTTAGATTTAGATCAAATCTCGTCCAAGATACCTCATTCTTACATTAAAAATCATAATTTTTAGTTTGAACTATTTTTTTTATCGATTTTGATGAGTTCAAAATATTTTATAATTAGTTCCAACGGGCAATTTAAGGCATACATAGAAACAATACTAAAAAGTGGATTCGCTTCCACAAAACTTAAACGGAAATAGCTTTTAACGCAGAATAAGCTTATGGATGTAACTTTTTATTTGACAGTTTAAAAAGATGTCGTTAGAATCATGATTAACATTAACGCATACAGGAAAAATTTATTTATATATAAAAAAACCAATCTTACCAAAAGTTTCTTCGCTTAACAAAAGTTGATGAAAATGCAGAAATCCTGATTATATTCCTTATTTTTTATTCCAAACAGTTTACAACGGCGAAAGTTAGCGGTGGACTTACTGTTTGAATCAAAGTGAAGGTATTTCAACTGCAGATGAATTTATCATGAAATGATTATCGAAATAGAAAACACTTGATTTTCATTCAATCTATTTCTTCTATGTTTGTCTAAGAGAGCAAAATTAAACTCAAGCCACCTTCTTTTGAACCCAAAAGGAGCTGAAAACAACTATATTTCTGATACAGGTAGTTTTTTAAGTACCTTTTTATCTATATATTAATACTCGTTTAACTTGATTCGATTCTCCTGTGGAAAAGCCCCTTGTGGCCCAGAAACACGTCTCTAGTTTGAAGCAAATTTTACACTTTTCAAAAATAGTTAATATTTTAGAAAATATTTTAATTGAATTGAACTTTAAAGGTTACTAAACGGGAACAAACTCAAACCCTACCTTTTTCAAAAAAAAAAAAAAAAAAAATAACGAGCAATTTTATTGATTTGCCTTCTTTTTTTTAAAATATAATCATAGATGATGCTAAAAATTTCTTATTTTTAAGTAAAATATTTCAGTATTGTTCGAAAACTATAGGTCAAAAAAGGAAGGAAATGGGGAGAAAAAATGATCAAGATTTAAGAGTAATTGAATGTTAAAATTATTAATCATATGTGAAAACTATACGATAATTTATATCAAATAAACACAATTTACTCCTAATAACTAAGGCAATAAAGAATACAAAACAAAATGCTTGCGCGTCGATTAATCACCACTTAAGATGGAAATATCGATGTATGAGGGATCACAAAACTGATATTGAATTAAATCTTGCAGAATAACACAGCATGCTAAAATACAAGGTAAACAGAGTGCTCATGTTCATTATATGCCGTGCAGTTAGACATAAACGTACCCTTAAGATTAAGAACGGTAATCATGTTCGATAAATATTGGATTTGGAGTCCTTAATAAACATGGAAAATTTTCTGGCACTTGTTACATATTTTACTAAATTTCTAACAGTCATGGTTAGAATGATAGTGGCATAAGACATGCATCTTACAAATTGAACTAAGCGTGAATTTGGGTTAGTATTTAGTCGGATAAAATGTGTATATATATATATATATATATATATATATATATATATATATATAGCGCACTAACAGCATACGAAATTTGTTCACTAACTGAAACTGCTCTTTACTTCGTAAATATGTGAAATGTTGCACATTTGTTACATCTTTTGCTGAATTTTGAAAAAACCATAGGTAGGGTGATAATGGCACAAGCCAAACATTTTACATTTAAGCTTAGGGGGACTTTAAATTTTAGTTCTTCTAATATGAGTACTAGTTGAGCTAATTCAAAAGATAATTCGCCCAATAGGATGCGCACCAAAATTGTCCACTAACTGAAACTGATGTTTAGGCGAGAATGACAGTGGCAAAAGTTAGTTTTCTGGTCACTGATAGGACCAACAGAGATATTTTTCGGAAGCAATGCGAGGTGAAGCATCATTTACTCACTAACAGTCCTTGTATATGCATGACTTTCTTTTAGTAAACCCATCGTAAAGTTTACAATAAAAGTGGTGTTGGCGTTTAAAATACTTTGAAACAAGTTAAAGATGACTTTTTAAAAAGTGGATGCCTGATTTAAAAACCTACTTTCTACTTACGTTTGTCGTGGATTTGGCACGTGGCCAGTTAAGACAATTAAATATGAATGGGAGGGGGGGGGGGATTTGATGAGCATGTTTCGTTCATTTCAACTTGTTTGCTTTATGAAAAAGCTTTATACGCATACATTGATAGCAGGAAGACTAGCATCCCTGCAAATTAATAGATACACCTCTTTTCCGTTTATAAACCAGACAAGGGCGGATACAAGGGAGGGGCGATGGGGACGATCGCTCTTCCCTTGAGAGAACGTGCACTGGTAATTTTTCAAAATTGAAGTCCGAAAATACAAAAGTGTAGGCCTTTTTTGATTATGTTAAGAAAAGGAATAGGGTTAGAATCTCCCCTACAGGAACTTTTCAGAATTGAAGTTTCAAAGCAATTTTAGACGATTTTTGCCGATGTTAGGAAACTAAGTTTGGAAGACCTCCCCCACCCCCCGTAGCATTTTGCAAAATGTAAGTCATAAAGACTCGATTCCAGACACCTTGAGTGATGTTAGGGGTCAAGTGAAGATCTTTCGGTAATTTTTCGAAATTGAAGTTTCAAAAAGCGAAATTTTAGGCGACTTTCGATAATCTTAAGGGGAGGGGGGAGTTCGAAAGGATCCCCTGGAAATAATACAAAATTAAAGTTCTTAAATGCAAGTTTCGTATTTTCCTTTCAACAGAAAAGAAAAGTAGTAGTTTCTGAAACCTACTTGGCTAAATCCATATATTTTAGTTCGTTTTAGATAAAATTCCTGCTGCATGCCCCCCTTCTCTAGCATGTGTAAACCTCATGCGCAGTAAGACCAGTTAAAATATCAACCGTCCCCTCTTTGAAAACTTTCTGGATCCGTCCTTGAAACCGGATGTTTGCTTTCTCATCATAACAGCGATCAAACAGTATGCGAGAATAAAAATTCTTTCTTTGAAGTAAAATTTAAGCAATGTAGTGTTTTTTTCTTTTTTTGCAGAAATTATTACAGCAACTCGTAACTATGTTAGAATAACCTATGCCACTTTTATTTTAACCATGACATATTATCAATTAATAAACCTTGAGTAATAAAAATAGCTTCACGTGTATGATCACGTCATTCATCATCATATTGAACAAATATTGTACCACGAAATTAACAATCATCAGATATTTTATGCATGTTCGAATAATAAGAGGTTTTCAACTTCGCAAATTAAATTTCGTCACACACATCCATCATTTTAGACTCTGACAAATACGCCGCATAAACGGATTGAGAGCATAAATTTATGCATGGAATATAGTCATAAACAAAGAACTATTTGTCGAGCCCACAACTCGGGCATTATTCTCAATTCGGGCGTGGCCATACAACGCTTTGGGTGTGCTATACAACTAATGAGAAGGCTTTAATTCCAAGTGTCATTTGCATAACTTTTATAGTCATGCGAGCGCGTTTGCGTGTCGGGTTGGCGCGGTTGAATAAGAGAAAATTAAACTTTCAAAGTGAATGGGGTTTTAAGAGGAATGAGGGAAATATGAAAGAGATGTAAACTGTTTTGAATAATCTAGCTCCGCTGTTGGTAGAAAATGTAAAGGTTCGTAAGAGATAAGAGGATAACTACAGTTTACGATTCAATGTATGGGTTTTTATTTAAAAAAAAATCATTTTCCGGAAAGGAATTTCATTTAAATTTAAATGAAATTTCAAACCCGAAAAATTATATCAGCTCTGTATGTTGAAATAAAGTCCTTATTTAACTATAGTTGGGGTACACCTAATTTGGCAGTATTGTAATGCTGTGATTGGGATCTGCGTAGTCTTCACAATGCTTGCAGGATTGGTTCGTTCCAACTGCAGAAGTTTTCTTTTCTAATTTCTACTTGGTGTAGTCTTCATACTACTTACAGGATTGGTTCGTTCCAACTGCAGAAGTTTTCTTTTCTAATTTCTACTTGGTGTAGTCTTCACAATGCTTACAGGATTGGTTCGTTCCAACTGCAGAAGTTTTCTTTTCTAATTTCTACTTGGTGCAGTCTTCACAATGCTTATAGGATTGGTTCGTTCCAAGTGCAGAAGTTTTCTTTTCTAATTTTTACTTGGTGTAGTCTTCACAATGCTTGCAGGATTGGTTCGTTCCAACTGCAGAAGTTTTCTTTTCTAATTTCTACTTGGCGAAACCGACTGCAGTTCAGAGTTTAGTTAGACAAATTTGTGAAGGCGGTAAAGCTTGGTACTTTTTATAAAGTTATTCCAAAAATGTGCGTGAAAACAATCTAAACTGCTTTTAGTCAACCTCTATGTTATTTTATTGGACAACGCAAAATTTCTTAAAAAGCAAAAGAACTACATTTGTCGATAAAATGTAAGGCTTTCTTTAAATTATAAAATTTCTGCATTATTTATAATTTTATATATATATAAAATTCTGCAAATAATTGCATTTAAATTAAAATGCAATTATTTGGTGAAATAATTGCATTTTAATTTAAATGAAATTTTTAACCTGGAAAAGCATGGGCTGTATCGTGAAATAACACCCGTACGTAACTATAATGCATCCAGTGAGCAGTGATAGTTTAAGTAAACAAAGCAACGTGACACTTAGTGATATCGCTGACTACTTGGCGCTAGGGTGATTAACAGCGCCAGTCAAATAAGCGAAATGTTCATGAACAGAATTGCCAATCCAGCGAGTAATTCATGAAAGTGGCAAATGTTGGCGTTAAACACCAACCCTATTTGTTTAGTTTTGCAATCACTTCTCTCTGAATGTTGAAGAAGCGTTGTTTGAAAACACAATTTCCTGGGACTGCTGTATATTGTCTGCGGTGCAGAAAACGTTTCACAAGTACTTTGACGAACTTTTCGGAACACTTGAACGTTGATGAGAAATTAGAATCTTAAATTACCACAAAAAAAAAATAAATAAATAAATTATTTTAAAAAAATAGACAGTTTTTTTTAATATTGCTAACGAAATATATCTGAATTTAAAGTTTTATCATTGTATCTTTGTTGAAGATTGTTATTTTAAATAAGAACTAAATGTAGGTAAAGACATAATTATCGAACTATTTCTGAGCTGAATAATAAATTAATCAATTTTTTGAAAACGGTGTTGCTTTGCATCTCTTATCGACCAGATGTACACATATGTTCCACGTATTTTTACGGAACCAACTATTAAAAAAAATGTTTCAAAAAAAATTTTCATTCAAAATGTTATTTTTCTACTTTTATTCAAGATTACTTTTAAATAACGATTTAAAGTAGGTAAAGTCATAATTATCGAATTCTTTCTGAGTTAAATAATAAATTAATCAAATTTTTGAAAAAAGTTCTGGCTTTGCATCTTTTATCGACCATATGTACACATATGTTCTATTTATTTTTGCCGAACCAACTATTAAAAAGGTTGAACAAACATATAGTTCAGATCCGCATTTTATCGCTCAATGCATACAAATTTCCCCCACTCGACCACAAAACTTATTGTTCTTGAAGGGTTAAAATCTATACTTGTACGTGAAAGCTTTTCGAAATTTAGGCCTATATCTCCCTCCTCCTCCCATTTTTACTCTAGCAATTTTTAACATCATACAATGGTGTGCAAAAATTAAGAACGAGACGGTTTTTTCAATATAACTTTGTACAAAAGCTTTCCAAATCGACACATTTAATATCGTAAGATTCCCAATACGTAAGGACATGTGTAATGTAAGCAACACTTACTAAAAGAGAAATCAGAGGGATAAAAATAAGCTTTATTGAAAACGTAGCATGGAGCGCAATGCGACTGAAGGCCGAAACATCCCTGTGATGGGTGTCCAGCAAGAAACATCAGGTCTTTAGTAGGGGATATGATCTCCCCCGACTGCTAGGCAGGTTTCACAGCGTCTGCCCCTGCTGAGAGTGAGGGTGTCAATGAGTTGTTGAGGCAATGCTGCCCATTCGTCTTGTAGCGCCAATCGATGCTCCCGAATCGTTATTGGTGGTAAGGTACGAGCTGCCAAGCGTCTGCCTAGAAAATCCCATACATGCGCGACGGGATTGAGATCCGGAGATCGTGCCGACCAATCCATACGATAAATATCCTCACTCTCTAAGAGCTGTTCGGCAGCTACTGTGCGATGACATGGTGCATTGTCGTCCATGAAAAGGAACTGCGGACCCATAGCGCCTCTAAAGAGACGCACATATGGAAGAAGAATCTCGTTACAATAACCGGTCCCGTTGACTGAACCTGCGTCGAAGATGTGAAGGTCTGTACGACTACCAAGCTGTATGCCTCCCCAAACGAGAACACCGCGACCTCCATACCTGTTCCTTTCAATGATGTTCGAGGGATGATTGCGGCTTCCCCGCTCTCTCCAGATGAGTATGCGATGAGAATCGCTACTCAGACTGAATCTGCTCTCATCTGTAAAGAGTTATCGCCCCCATTCATTTTCTCTCCAATTCCGGTGTTCCCGGCACCACAGAGAACGCCTTCTCCGATGGGCAGGCGTTAGAGGTACACACCGTATAGGGCGTCGTGCAAACAGACCACCACCGTGCAGTCTTCTGGCCACGGTAAAACGCGATATCGGTCGTCCAGTTGCCTGTGTCGTGTGTCTAGCGATTTCTTCCGCTGCCTGCCGCCTGTTTCTTCTGGCCTGTAAGACAATATACCGGTCATCTGCGGGTGTGGTTCCTCGTGGACGACCACTACTGAACCCCCAGATAGCTGTTGCTGTAGTTTGAAATTGTCTCCATAGTCGTGAAACGATGCCGTGAGCAATTCCGAACTCTGCAGCCACTTGTCACACTGCGGCCTTCCTTCAACTTCGCAATGATTCGACCTCGGGTAAAAAGCATCCAGATGTCGTCTAACAGATTGATTATTCGCCATTTCTCGCTGAGGCAGCAACTCGGTGTGATTTTAACTGCTACACGGCGTGCAATCTCTTTGCCAGAAATACTGATCTTACACCGACAACATGCTTTATACTACCCAGACACTCCCCCATTACGTCTGCCTGCATATCTGCGCATGTGCTACCGTACATCACCTTACTTAATCTCCTGATTGGTCTTTCTGTCCGCTCTGCCTCTTCGTTCAGCTGTTATGCTAATTTTTTGACTTCGTCCTTAATTTTTGCATACCAGTCTAGTTTCTATTAAGTTAAAATATGATTTAGAGTCAATTTCAAATTTTTAAAAAATATCTAGTGTGTTCGTATTTCTATCGAACCGGATTTTATAGCAAGCTTTTTAATGTTTTTGACTTCTTTCTTGTTTCATGTTGTAGTTAAAAATGGGGTTGTTCTGAAAGGGCCCAGAATTCTGAAGAAGTACAAGAAGAAAATGATTCCTTATTATTTTTTTTTAATGAAATTTGTTCTAATTTTATTTTCTTAGAACTTTTCTCTGATTCCTTTTTAATTATCATTCAAATTACTAAACACAAATATTTTCATTTCCAATAGGGTAGCAATTTGCGATTAAAGCAAAACAACTCTCAGTGTCCTTCAAAACCACTTTACAAGAAGTTCAAAAAAAAAAAAAATATTCTCATGCAATCACTCCCAGCTGAGTGTCCTTGGATATAAAGTGTAAGGAGACATTTATTTTCATGACTGTCATTTATTGGCAGTTCCAAATCCAGCGGCTTGTTTCTCTCTATTAGGGGGCAACGACACATAAATGGAGCAGGAATTTGTTTCGTTTTGATGTTAAATAAAGAGGTGAGCACGGTCTTAAGCCCTGTTGATATTTCTGGAATGTTTTTGAAATTTTGTTCTTAAAAATTATATTATTATAAGAATATTTTTCTTGATTTCTAAAAATAGTTTTAATCTTCAGGTTTTTATTTCGTACTTCACTTGTCTTATTCAAAAGGATCGTTAATGCAGCGGTGACTAGCGACACCTTTAGAGTGAACGGAAAAAAAAACGACTATTGCCGGGATTGATTGTTTTTGTGTTTCTGTTGGTTTGTTTATTACTGTTAAAACTATCCGTTAACACTTGGGCAGTCTGTTTTCTTCAATCAAGAGTGAAAATTCATGTGTAATATAGGCGATTGGGAATAAGTGTTTTGAAAAACATCTTAAAAAGATGTCGACATATTTGGCGCAATTGCCGCATTGATCCAATTTTCTTTTTACCAAGTTTAGTAGTTTAGGGAGGTGTTATTATTGTATTCTTTACATATCCTCGCAGAAAAGAGGTGGTGCTAGGACTGGTGATCCAGTGGGATTAATCAAAAAGTGCTAACTCACTTCTTTCTTTATCGGCATTTTGCCATAACTGAATAATAAACAAGAAGTTCCGTCTAGAACTAAACGAGCCTACTTTCTCGCATACCAATATCGACTTTCTAGTATCTGATTAATATTCTCAAAATTAAATAAAATCGCTAATTGTTTCAAACATATTATTTTAATATTTTCAGCTGTTTTCTAGAAACAAAATATGACTCACTGATCCAAAGAGTTAGATACGTAAAAAATAAATAAACGAAAAAGTAAAGTATCAGGACCTTTTAAACAAAGCAACTAATGCATTTCTTCCCATTAAAAACAATCTTTAACCGCTTTCGAAAAGAAAAAAAAAAGAATTAAACTTAAAAGCTAATCAAAATAAATACATCGTATCCAAAAAAAAATCGTTTGTTTTTCCCCTTTTTGCCAAAAATTAATTTTGAAAATAAATTAATGTACTTTCAGAACTAAATAAAACAATTAAATGTCGAATTAAAGAAATAATGTTCATTGTCGAAAAAAAATCGTCTGTGCATATTTTTATATAGAAACATAAAGTACTACGAATTTCTCTGCCAAAAACTGAATACATAAAGTAAAACTGCAAGCTTAATTTTTTAGTAGAAACTGTTACAGCACCATTGTAGCAGTGCTGTCGATTATCACCATTATACAAATTCGCATTCTTTTTAGAGTTGGATGTGAGTCGAATAAAACAGCATCTGCGGAAATAGAGTAAAAATAGAAGTCCGAAAATGAAACGAAAAGAACAAGATAAAAGAAACAAAATAATAAAAAAGTAACTAATCAGCAATATACAAAAAAATAAAAGCATTTTTAAAAATAAACACTAAAATACTTTGACAATTTGTAGTGTGTGTCGAAATGATAGGTTCACCCGTAAAATCGAAAGTTATATTGGTAAAAAGGATTTATTGTGTTCAAAGTACTATTTTATCAACTAAATTGCTTCATTCAATCAAAAGTAACACATGAAGAGTATACAAATAATAGGAATAATAAATTAAACAAAATTTACATGAAACTGCTGTTCCAAAAAATAGGTCCATTGCGCCAAACATCGAATTAATGTTGTATTAATAAGAATTTCTCGTATTTTTTTCTGAATAACCTCATAAATCCTATTTGGCATGGTTTCTACAAGTTCTTGCTTCCAATTTGCTCTATTTTTGCCCACTCGGTGGAAACAATCGTTTCAAGTCTACAATACTGTTGCACTGCATTCCGCCTGCATACACCGCTCTTGAGAGTATTCCCCACATGTTTTCTACCGGATTCAGGTCTCGGCTGCAAGGTAGCTAATCGATAACCTGTACACAATTATCCAGAAACCACTCGAAAATGGACTTTGCAGTGTTCACAAGAGCATTATCTTGTTGGAACATAAAGAATGGGCCCCCAGTGTACTCTGATTGTAGAAGAAAATATTGTTCAAGCAACTGTTGATAGCCTGCAGCATTCAAACAAATTGTCTACAAATGCTATATCGGTTTTTCCAGCACCTCCGAATCCGGCCCGTACTATAATGGAACCACCACCATCTTGCCTCTTCGAGAATATCTGTCTATCGTTAAGCAGATAGTGCCAATAATACTGCTAGTCATCTGTACCATCCAGGTTGAATTTCTTTTCGTCACTAAATATCACACGATGCCAATCTTGTTTCCAGGCCATCACTTCCTTTGTGAAGTTCAATCTATTTTTCTTTGTGCTTTTTAGTCAATTTCGGAACTGCTTTCCTTTTCACATTAACTAAATTGGCGAACTTCTTTATTACTCTATGGACTGTAGGTTTTGATATTGGAGAGGGTTTTGTTGTCTGTCTAAAGTGGATAAGCTTATATTTTCTGGTTTTTAAGTTCTTTACAATAGTCTTTCTTTGTCGGGGTGTCACTTTTGAAGGGCGGCCAGTTGATTTTTTAATGCCATAAATGTTTCTAAGTCGCAAAAAATTGTTTACAGCATTATGCGATTCATTTAAAAGTTTACCTATTTCTCTATTCGATTTTCCCACACTTGTTAAATGTTTCATTTTTCCCTTGCTCAACCAGCGACAGACTGCAACGACGACCAATTTCGTCTGCTTACAACGTGATGCTTAAATCTGTTTAAATACCTAAACAGCATCCAGCAAAATCTCGCAGTAAGACTAAGGAACGAGATGTATGCAAATTTTTTGGAAATAAACGTGGTTAGAGCAAAATTTCTGAAGATGAACCTATCTTTTCAAAACGGTCTAAAAATGAAAATTTGCATAAAATTAAAAGGAATCATTTGTTTTACGAAATTTCTTCATACATAGTTATAACAATTACTGATTAATTATCTGCACAAAAAAAATGATTCTTATTTTCAATAAAGAATCAAAACTTTGAAAAATGCGGGTGGACCTATAGTTTCAATACGCACTGTAAACACTAAAACTATCATTTTATACTGCTTCAGAAAAGTCTCAAACGAAAGTTGTTTGAACGAGCTTAAATGAAAACATGCAAAGAAATGACCTATTTCGTAATGACAAAATCAGATAGGGGATTGAACACTACCACCTTAATTATGTAGCATTTGCTTAGCAGACAGTCCCCAAAAATAATGTAGAGGCAGGGCGAGAGGAGGAAGGCCGATATGACGATGGGTTGGCAGTCATTAGTAAGAACATCTTTGCCTCTGCTACACAAAGACACCCTAAATGAAAGCGACAGGTATTGCGGAGCAGAAACGGGGCACTATTTACCGCCGCTTTTAACTCGAGTCTCATTACTTTTTTCACGGCAGTTGGGAGTAAAAAGGCTATTTTGCCTGAAAAGTGCGCGCACTATTGAAGATCTTAAACAAATTTACGGGGCTGCAAAGTAATGTGGCAGTAATTATCGAAAGATCCAGATATCGGCGAGAAGAAAAATGCTTTTTATTTCACTTCACTTCCAAGCAAGAATGGCAACAATGAGAGATAAGGCTGAATATTGGGACAAAGTTTGCGAGTAATTTCGGTGCGAGGATAATTGAATTTCGGGAAGCTTTGCTGCTTGTTAAAATATCTCAATGTTCGAGTCAAATTATTGAGTTTACAAACTATGCTTTCCGCGTCTTCGTATAGATTTTATTGGAGATTTAAAAGTTGAGAGTGTTAAAAGAAAAATTGATATTTTTAGAAAAGTTAAAAGCGTATGCCGCTTGTCTATTTTGAAAGAGTCTCATAATCAACGAAATGCATACCAATGAATGACTTTGTTCTTTACAAATTCGTTTTCTTTCATAACCGCCGTTATTAAATTCAATGTTCATAGGAAGTTTCTTGAAAATAGAAAGATCATAATTTTATGTTAGGGAACGATACTATATTGCATTAAAATACGTCAAAACGTTCAATGGAGAAATTAAGGTAAAAAATCCAAATGAAAGTCACTATTACATTTGTAAGATCTTTCTTTTCATCCCTTATCTCTCTTAAACCTCTCGATTTCCAAACATGTGTATTTTGTTTTCCCGTTAGTTGACTTTTTAAGATTAGTTTTTTATTTTTTTTTCAGACATTCCACTTACAAAACAAACTTTCATTTCTAAAAATTCATGACATCGTTAAAAATAGTATCATTTGGCACATGACAGTAAAAATATTTTAATTATTTGAGGTAATTATTTTTAAACAGTTCTCTTTACATTTTAAAGAATTGTGCAGAATACAAATGAATTCAAAGGATCATTTTATTTATTATGAACAAAGTGGATATTTTTCTCAACCCCTACTTGGTCAATCACGTATGTCTATTTTATGGTATTGTTTTTAATCCTTTGAGGCTCGGAAAAAAAAGTCTAATATGACGTAGATTGAAAACAGAGGAATTCTGTGGAAGCCACTGTTTCAGTCAGCTGAAAACAAATAAAGGGCAAGGTGGAGTCAAATGAAGCCACATAGTTCATAGAGTTAATTAGTTCGTCCTGCCTGCTCGTTTGAGGTCATATTATTAGGGCATTACAAAGTTTTAGAATCCAAAATTTGTTAACGTCTAACATGTCTTCTTTCTTTCTTTAAAAGGTATTTGGAATTTCAGATATTTTTATAGCTTATGTGTTGGTGCCAGACAGAACATTAGAAAGAAACATCCTAAATGGACCACTGTTTACGATCCCAGAAGATTGCCTCATTATTAATGCTATCTGTGAATTACATATAGGATGAAAATATTTGGAACTTGTTTTTTATTCATTTTCTACGACTGCATGCATACTAACATAGAGTAGGGATAGCTACAAAAAAATTGGGCATTATAATTTGTATAACTCTTTTGCTTCACCTGTAAATGTTATTTTGTAATATTGTGAAATGTTGTTTTGTAATGGCAATTAATATATCAAAGCAATATTTGTCAACAATATCTAATGATATTCACGAATGTTTCGTAATATCGGCAACTATTTCGTAACATTTGCCAATATAATTTTTCAAAGCAATATAATTTTTGGAAAATTGCATTTCTAAATATTTTTAGTGATGTTCTAGTAGGTATATTATTGTTGTAAAAAAAAAAAACTTAACCAAAAGTGGAACTGATAAAGGAGAATTTCTGCACAAAAGATCATTTCTTGAAGCAATCCCACCGCAATAGAACAACGATGCAGCAGAAACTGCTATTCCACACACAAGTCAAATAATGGCTTCCGCAACTGCATGCATACCAACATCTAAAGAGTCTAGAGAGCTGCAAGAGGATCATTTGGACAAAAACTGTTAAAGCTCCGCTCGATTCCAGTGTAATTGAGTTTGGGAGTTATAATTCATATAACTGTTTTGCAGCACCAGTAAATGTTATTTTGAAATATGGTGAAATATTATTTTGAAATATGGTGAAATGTTATTTTGTAAGATTGTGAAATGTTATTTTGTAAGATGGTGAAATGTCATTTTGTAATGTAAATTAATATATCCAAGCAATATTTATCAACGATATCTAATAATATATAAGAGCGTTTCGTAATATCGATAAATATTTCGCAACATTTACAAATTATATTTTTAAAGCAATATATTTTTTGGAAAATTGATTTTCTAATACTTTTAATAATGCTCTAGTACGTATATTATTGTTGTAAAAAAAACTTAACCAGAAAAGGTACTGATGAGGGAGAATTTCTGTAGAAAAGATCATTTCTTTAAGCAACTCCACCGCAATAGAACAACGACGCAGCAGAAACTGCTATTCCACGCACAAGTCAAATAATGGCTTCCGCGACTGCATGCATACTAACATCTAAAGAGTCGGGAGAGCTGCAAGAGGATCATTTGGACGAAAACTGTTAAAGCTCCGCTCGATTCCAGTGTAATTGAGTTTGGCACAGGCGGGATTATTTTGACTGGAGATCGTAATGCCCCGATAAAGCTGCTCGTTAGGCCGCTGCTTTGGCTTCTTCGTTTGCTGCTGCAGAGTTGCGCATCTCTTTGCTGATTAATGGTTTTATAATGTACGTCCCTCCTCTGATAATCCGAATAAAATGGTTGCTTCATTAAAGTCGGGGAAGACGTTTCGGGTGTGTGTAATGTTTTTAAGAACTCTAAGTGAACGTCTGTGGTTGGTTCATTAGCTCATGGTACAATGAGTTGCTTATGCGATTAATGGAAATTTTTGAAATTAATGCTAATGCATAAAGAAGACATGCGGGAAGATAATGCTAGTTCGGATGCATCAGAAGGGAGAACTGATAGGAGTGAAAAAAAATACCGATCGATAAAAACGCAGTAAAAGTATCTTCAATATATTAATGGAGACTATTTTTATGAGATAAAGATTTTCTTTACAGTTGTTTGAGCACATCTTATCCGTCGTGATGTCATAAGTAACTTTCTGCTTGCTCTTCGAAACCAAAATGGCAAATAAATGTATGAGAACATTATTTTCATAGATACTTTCAATTTCCTTTTGTTACGATTATCTTTATAAAGTCCCATCATAAGATTTTGGTTTACTGATATTAGTTTCTAAAATTTCATTCCACATTACGATTGCGTAGTGCGTTAGTAAAGAACACAAACTAATAAGACTTTTTCCTCATTTCTAAAACTGAAACCTTACCAATAGTGATAACATGTAAGCAATATACAGTAAGTTACCGCCCTATAGCCAGAGCTAAGGCAAAAATATATGAAATACACCGCCAGCTCAGTCAATTCAGTCAGTGACTGCAGTTTCGTGCTTATTAGCACTCATCAGCCCGGCATAGGAGTGACTGAGCTGGAGGTGGAAAACCTCTTAATGAAGCCAAGAGTGAGAAACAAACTGGTAGCTAATACCTGTTTGCAAACCCTGCAAACAGGTATTCTCGTGGGTTCAAAACCGACAGTCTAAGCATTGGCGAGTATTTTAGACGCAAAAAATCGTCAGCGCATAAAGTGCATCATTTCTCAGCAGTTAGAAATGTCTTGAGTCTCTACTTGATTCAGACAGTCTTTGACCATATTAAGTGTCTAATGCAATTTCGCATAGTAAGAGCCCAGGCAGCTTCATCTGGCGAGAAACTGTGAACCGAAATTCCCCAGCATCAATGAACATTCGTACCCTGATGGTTGTACTTCGGAACATTGAATGCCAGTTCTGAAGATCGCAGTAGATCTGCCAATAGTGAGAAGCCCTACGCAGCTTCCGTTGGAAGATTTTTTCCCCCAAAGCTTAGGAAATAATTTTTTAAAAAAGGAAAAATATATGTATTGCTAACAATTTGAAAGAAAATTAGAGATAAGTTTCGCAGAACAATAGATTTGTCAATCGAAAAAAAAAAAATACGTATGTATATATTGCTCGTTTGGAAAGAATGCCACAATACGAAAATTTAATTTTTTTTTCACTGAAAGGCTTTCAAAGGACATTACCTTCTTTGGAAAATAACGACAGATTTTTTGTTTTAATATTTACCACTGGAGAGCACAGCAAACTTGCCTTTTTTAATGCAAATTGCCTGAAGAGTTCAACTTCAAACGCTTCTCCTGTAAAATTTCATTTATTCGTATTCTCGCACTCGTCTTCCAAATAAGCGATATATGTATACATCTTTATAATAATCACTTGGTTTATGCATTTAGAATTTTATCACCATCTAGTTCAATTTGAAAAATTCCAAGTTTAAAATTACTTCTGATCTTTCATACGAAATCGTAAATTACGCTTTGAGGAACATTAGTAAGAAATTATCATTCGCAATTTTTTAAAAAATCTTAATAAGTTTTCTCCCTTAATTTGAGAGAGAGAGAGATTCATTAGGAAAATCTTGAAACTTTCGCAAAATGAAATTTGAGTTCTAATTAACACTTTGCTTTAGCGAGAGTTATGGCAGAGTGTGTAACGAAGCAACTCATTTTGATGAAGTTGTTTTAAAAATTAGCATTTTAGCTTACCGCATATTGTTAGCCGTATTTCAAAGTGCCTGACATTAGCATTTTGCTGCTAGGCGTTATTTAATAAAGCTTTTCTAAGTTATAAAAGTTCTGTCTGCCGTGATTTGCGGTAAGGTAATATTTCGTTTAGGCAGAGTTATCTATTTTGTAACTATTACATAATATTAAATCAAATATTTGCAATAATTTTTGTGCGACACAATGCCTTATTATTTCACATCAGTCGTTAAAAATGTGAATAGAGATGTTAAAAATAATAAATTTTATTTTTATTTATAACATTTTATATTTCACATTTTTTAAAGATTGTAAATCTATGCGTCGGGGAATCAAATATACCGTCAAAGGGCATGACTTTGTGCCAGGTTGGGGTGATATTGTGTCTCATGATAAAGCTATACATACTATCACAATAGGACGGTTCAAATCAATTGCATAGTTTTGACTTTTATTGGTACAATCTTATTTTCGTAAAGTTAATTCTATGAACAAGACTCGAAATGCATACCAGAACAATGTGGGACAAAGTAAAACAGTTAAGATTACTTTTTTCAAAATTAACAAATTGGGAATTTGTTTCGAACATCATATACATAAAGAGAGAACTATGTATTTTGTAATAAAACTTGCATTGATACTCTATTTTGTATTTTCGACAGCATATTTGTACCTACAAAAAAAGGGTGGAAATTTTCACCTTTTTTCATGGGGCAAAGTGAGAAATAAAATCATTTCCAAATGAACTATTTTTTATTCGATTGTTAAATATAATTTTGATCGATTAAATGAGTAAGTAAAAGAATGAATGAATAAATGAAAATAAAATGTAAGAACAAACAAATAAATTAATGCATAAATAAGTTCATGTATGAGGAAAACTAATTAAATGAATAAAATAGTGAAAGAATAAGAAAATAAGTGAATAAATGAATAAATAAGGGAATTTTTAAATGAAAAAATAAATAGAACTACTAATCAACTAATACGTAAATTATTTTATAAAAGATTGAATAAGTAAATGAAATGAACCATTTCACTTTGCCCCATCCACTTTTCCTTGCATGCACTTAATACTGCACCGTATATTAGTAGATCTCGAATGAAATTTAAAACATTAACAACAGTAACTTTATCCTTTAAATAAAAAAATAATTTTTGACTTACAACTAGATATTACAGTATGAGTATCAATTTTTTAAATTCGCTTGTATTAGCATATTCTTTGATTTTCAGAGGAAAATGTTTCTTGACTGGAATAGACTACATGCGTTACTAAATAGCTAAAAGGTTACTAGCCAGGTGGCGCTAAAAGCAGAGTAAATGTTTCACAAATTTACTTTGCCAGATATTCCCCTACTTTCTTAAAGAAATTGTTATCACGCAACTATTTTTTAAATACAATCAGAACGATTCATTTTATTTAAAGAATTTCCATCCTTTTTTCAATTCTGTATCATATTTGCTGAAATTTTTTGATCTAAGAATTTCTCTTCTAAAAACTCCTTAGCTCCATATTCTTCATTGATAATACAGTTACTTGAATCAATTTAACCAAAAAGTTTCGAAAATGACCTATTTCTTTCTAGTATGGTATTGACATTACTACTTACATGAAATAACTTTAATATTGAAGGGATATAAACAAAACAACCGTATTGGCTATTCAAAATAGTTTGTTTGTGAAACAAACGGCAGGATGCGCAAGGTCATTTTATGATCCCAGTAACTGGCTAAGCGTGTTTTCGCGGAGTACAAATGCCCGAAATACGATCAAACTGCTATCAAAAGGTAGATGGAGGGATCAAACTCAGCTACTGATAGCAAAAGAATGAACTGATGGCTAGTTTTTTGGTAATTACTATTTGCAGAAGGCTTGGGGTCATTAAATGACCTCCGCGCGTTCTACCGGGTTAAATTTTAATTTCAGTTCTTAATATAGTAGTAGGGTAAACCGATGCGCGTTTACACAGTGCCATTTTTTCAAAACAAATTATAACTGGAGAGCCAACAGTCATAACAGATTGATGCTGCTCTCTAGCAAATATCCTCACAAGTTTTTGAGCATCAGTCGAGCGTCGGTCTAACATGCAGAAAAAATAATCTGCTTTCTAAAGTCGAGTAAATTTTTAGTTGAACGTTTTGAAGCTTATTGTGAGTTAATAATTCTTAGTTAAGAAAGAACAAATACCTAAAAACTAGAAGAATTTTATCCTTTTTTGAGAATTGCATTTGTATGAATTCAAATGTTATTAAATATTTTTGCACGTTAAAAATTAATTCAAACTTCGACACGGGGCAAGTTTAAGCTTTTGACGTCTACTTTTACGCACGTTCTTATTGTGTCTTACTTCTAAACGTGCCCTGACGTTTTTTTTTTTTTTTTTTTTTGCTCCGAACTGTCTCCAAACCTTTTAGTATTTTCAGGCTGTTTTGATTTGAAAATCAACATTTAATTTTTAATTTAGTTACAAATTCGTATCTTATAGCTTACAATTATTTAGCTTATTTCATGCCCATTCAGCTTTTACTTTATATACTCTTCAGTCTGTAAATAAATTTGCTTTATTATAACGATGGTTAGACATTATCTTAGAAACACTAACAGAACCACGTTAGGTGTGAAAATAAATATGCGTAATTGTGCCCCGTGTACGGGGCAGGATTACGTAACCAACTTGGACTCAAAAATAATTTTTTAAAGGTTAAAAACACAAACTGAGCAACAACCGAATTTACCAATTCTGACTCCATTAACTGCTTCATAAAACCGCAATGTTTAAAATTTCCCAAGTTAAAACATAAAAATTTAAAAAAATCATTAAAAAAAATCCGCTTAAACGTGCCCCGATCTACGCAACTTCAACGTTTTTCTCTGCAAAACTATATTTTCAGTAACCCTAACATTGAAAAAAAAACTTTCCAAAACAGAATTGCAATCTATCTCGTAAAGAAAAATAAAATATAACGTTTAGAAAAATGTTAAAGATTTACTAGCTAATATAAAATTTTCATACTTCGCCATCAGTAATTCACATACGGAATTCCATCTCATTAAAAATCATTGCTTTAAACCTGTTCGCTTTATTCCAAAACATCATCATTGATTTATTTCCTAATTTTCCAATTCTATCTCATTATTGCATCTATTATTCAAAGAGTTTTCATTATTTAGCGCATAAACAAAATTTCAGCTTCGAGTGTTTATTTATTTATGCATCGCTTTTGCCTACTAAAAGATGCTCTAGGACCAGAGCATTATAGCTGTGTATACCAGTGGGAGAATTTCTTTGTCCTGGAAACGAAATGAATGGAGCACGCAATGCGTAGATTTCCCAAATGCTTTCTTTTTATTCTAAACAAGAGTTTTCAATTATACCAAAACAAAGCTATACTTTTGAATATATCAGGTGCTTATTTCCCAAAGATTTTTTTTTTTCAAACTGGGAGCTGATTTCTTCCATTTTTAATAATGCATAGGATTGTTAAAGCAATGCTTTTTCAGTCCCAAATGAATATCAACGTTTAAACTTCTGTATTGATTATTGATTCTGAAGATTTTATGATTTTGATTGGATTTTTTAGATTTCACAGGATTCTGTGATATCAATAAAAGAACATTTACTTTCATGTATTATTGACTTAAATCTGTACCAATTTTTTTTCATAAGACCAGAGTTCGCTTTTACTTCAACCACGTCTCGTTTTGCAAGGATTCGACCGCCAGTATACCAAAAAGCCCGTTTGCGTTTTAAAGCGGATTCTCAGTTCATTAACTGGGACAGTGGTACTTAACCTACGGCATGCGGGCCACCACATTGTTGCCCGCAGCATTAGGCTCGCGACGTTGACACGTGTAGAAGTTTTGTTCAATGTTACAAATCGAAAATCAACTATCATTAATAATTTCTCAAATTTGAAGCCAAATATTAAGAAATTGGGTTTTAGTAACTAGATGCAAAATTGGCACTATTGGAATAAGTGTTACCCAAATCTTTTCTCAGGATATATCTATCAACACTGAAGATGATAATCAGAGACTTGTTCCTGAACACACTATCTAGTTATTTTCGGAAAGGCAACTTATCCAATACCTGGCTCAAGTCCATCGCAGACATCCCGAACCATCCCAGGTTCAAAGCTGTTGCCCTTTTCAGGTTTTTGATGGGACATGATTGTCTCGGAAAACACTTTCACAGATTAAGTATTCCGCATATCGCTAAATGCATGCTCTGCAATCTAGATGGGGGGACATGGACTCAGCTCATCTTCTTATCTGCCCTGCACTAGTCTCGTCGAGTCTGCGCGGACGTTCCTTAGAGGCCAGGACCCTTATGGGCTAAGCAAGTTCTCAGCCATTTTATTTTTCGTTATAATTTATGTTGCTTGTGTTCTTATTTTGTCTTAGTTGTAGCCTGCCATTGGGGGGGGGGGGGGGAATAAGTACCAAAGAATGACAAAAGTTTCTGGTTTGTAGTTCTTTCTTTTTCATGTTCACCAAATTTATACAGAAAAACTAAATATGTATTTAAGAAAATTATCTGTTTTGACCGGCCCAAGAAATATCTTAATACTAGCTGCGTGCGAGGCGTTGCACGGGCTGCCTAAAAAATGTAAGAGCCGTCCAGTTGATGCTTTTGTAGTACACTGACACTAGTTTCTAACGCGTTAAGGAATAAATAAATGCGCGTAAAGCAAGGTTTGCAAAACACCAGTAAAACATATTTTTGCCAAAACACCTCATCAACGTTAATAATCGTTATCAATGATACAAGTTATGAGTACATTTTCAGTTAGCACAAAAGGGGAAAATATATGCATTATCAACTATAATCTTTACTCACGTTAAACTGAATTACATCTGATAGACTATATCGGAAATATTTATGCACAATAACAATCCGCTTTTTACATAAAATAGTCTACTACCCGGCGTTGCCCGGGTGTTTATTAATGCAACATACCACTCAGATAAATATTTGGATGGATTCTATCCTCATGGTCGTACAAGAATTACATCAATCCGTTTTCCAGGTACAAACCCTCAAAGAACTCAAATAACTTGTAAATCACTCATTTACTTTACGACGTGCACGGTCCTCCTCGAAAATGAAAGTTATGTCATGTGACGCGTATTTAACAATCAGGCTTGAACAAAAAAAAAAAAACAGCAAAATTTTGCTGCAGATTACGGCAAAATAATCGAAAAGTAAACAACTTAAACACCCTGATTACAGGAAAAGCCTTAAAACAAAAGCCTAATTTTATTTCTTTATATTCGAGAAAAAAAATTGCAACAGATGTTTCTTTTCAATGATTTTCTTCACGCTGTAAATTTTAATAAAAGCGTTCATCCGGAAAGTTGAGTTGAAGCACTGAATAATAATTTGAATGGAGGAAAGCCTTCGAAAAATATGGATTTTATTTTGAAATCTAAGAGTCATAATTAATAATTTTTAATTGATATCTCCGCTAATTATTATCGGAGGATTATGTTAAATTGCCAAACATGAAGACGGGAAGATGACGAATCCATCGATACCTGGTTCGATGGTCAGTTCACTGTCGTTCGGGAGAAGAAGCTTGGACATAGATAGATACTCAGATTTTATATGTATAAGATGATTACGTCCCTCGAGCATAAGATGGTTACGTTCATTGAACTAAAAGATACCTGTATGAGACTACGAATGGTTCTTGCAAAACGGAGCGTTGCTTATGAGCGTGAGATGTCTAGATTTTTGAAACTAATTTGGCAGTGATTTAAAGAAAGAAGGTAGGATTACTTCGTAAGTAAATGTTATTGACTGATAACCGATAACACTGTTGAAAATTCAGGACAATTTTCAGGTAACTATTACGGTAAAACGGAGTGTTTGCAGTACAGAATTTTTTACCTTAAATTGTACGGGAAAAATAAAGCGATTATAGCTCCAATTTGTACACCACGTAACTTATGTTGCCTGGCATATATTTATTCATCCTCGTTCAATTCCCGTGCCCACTTGGTATGGTGGATAACTAAGCGGTCTTGAATCAGGAAGGCACAAGTTCGGGCACAACTGCGTGCAATTTGTTTTTTTTTTTTACTCAGTACAACTAGCCAGAGCATTCTCGTTTTTGCTACCGCAAACTTTTACAGTATAATAGGATTTTACAGTAAAAGTAACTGGCAACATGGATGCCAGCAACACTTACCGTAAAATTTCAGGAAACATTTTAACAGTGTTCGTTGAGAACTCTGTAAAACGTTTAAATACATTCACAACATCATTAGTTTCAAAATTTAATATAGAATTTTTCAAATGAGGTATAATTTAGTTGCTAAGTTTTGGAGCAAAATGTAGCCCCTAATTTCAAAAAAAGTTTGATTCTTGACTTTTTAAAGTAATATTTGAGAAAAAAATAAGGGCATGCGATGAGAATAAGGGGTAAAAAAATTGCTGCTAATCGATGTTTCTATGGACGAAAGGGTTAGTTGAGTTAGTTTCACGTTATTAAAAGAAAAATGAAAAAAATACTTCATTCGACTTCTCTAATTAAAGAAAAAAAGTGTTAGCTTACTGATCTGAAATATGTTTATTGTCGGTGAGAAATAAGAGAGTGGTGATTGTTTTAGAAAGGAGATTATAGTTTAATACCAATAAGAGGAGTTCCGATGGGCGAAGAACTAAATGATCCCGTTTAATGAAATAGGAGTAAGGAAAATCAATAGAAAGTTTTTTTAGTGGTCACCAAAAACTGAAATTCTGGCTCAAAAACAGTCAATTATCAATATACAGTAAAATCTCAATACAATGAGTACCAATGCAACGAAATAGCTGCTTAAACGAAACACAATTTTATCCCGTTTTAAGTGTCATTAATTTCTAGAATTCCATCACAACGAAACTCCCGTTACAACGAAAAAATCGTGTGCTTCATTTAAGTTCGTTGTAACGACATTTCATTGTATTTATCTTCTAATCTTCGGGTTATTTTATTTTTAAACAATTATTTCCCACTTAAAAAAATTTCTGTATGAACAAATGAGTGCATTAAAACACTTAAGAAATAACTAAATCTTTAGTTTGGTTGTTTTGTTTGATTGGAGCTTTTAAACTGGATTTTTCTTCTACTTTTTTGGTTACTTTCATTATAATTTAAATGAACATTTAATATCTTTTATGACATCAAAATCCGGAGTGGACTAATAACATATTAGAAATTAGATAAACTGAGAAAATCAGGATTTTTGCATAAATCATATAAAATATATGGAGACGATCCCTCGGTCGAGCGAATGGCCGAGAGAATCACGTGAGGCAGGACTCTTCGATCCTTTTTTTCCTGGAATTCTGCCAGCAAAAGACTACCGTCTTTTCCTTTTATTATTAACCCTTCCTCCATAAAGCTCGACCACATTACAGAGGCATCCGGAGTATTCGATGGGCCTCCTTTCCCCACTTGCATCCAGATTCCAGCCCTTCCAAATATATTCTGGACGAAAGCGTGGAGATATTAGTGCAAAGCGTGTTGGCAACATCAAACCCACAAGCGATCGTTGAGCGATGCAAATGCTGCTATAACAGAGGCAAGCTTTCACACACGAATCAGAAGTAGAGAAGAATTCCAATGGCTTTTCGGGTTTTTCGAACGTTTCGTGGTCTCCGAAAATTGGCTTTCCTTTGCAATCTATCCGAGTCGTTTATAAACAAGTCGAACTAATCTCGGATTAGATCTGCTTTTAGATTACACTCGTTTGCATACTGAGCAATGTTTGATTTCGCCTTTTAGGGCTGCTGCGTTATCCTCTTAAAGATGAACAAAATAACATATTGCAATATTGGATAATGTAAGCAAATCTTCTAACTAGACAAAGATTTAAGAAAAGTCAAATCTGAATAAAAATCGTACGGCTATATTAAGAAAGTATTTAATAAACATTTACATTTTATTTCAGTTTAGAACAATCTGTTGAAATTCCTGCCATGCTGAAATTTAATATTTCTCAATTACAACTTTCTAATTCCGTTGAGACAATCCTGCCTATATTATATAAACTACATTTTTTTATTTTTTTCTCTGATGGTTCTTAGACAAGTTTTCTGCTCTGTAGTTAACCTTCATTCGTTTATTTAATTATTGATACTATATTAGCAGAAGCTAACGAAACTAAACGTTCAAAAAGGAAAAAAAAAGGAGAACAATAAGAAAAGCTATCTAATAATTTAAAAATTAATTTGCTTTATTAGTAGATGGAAATCAATACTTTGGGTACATATTTATGTAGCAAATGGCAAAACGTAAATAGTAAGCAAATATTAATTAATTAAGATAGGCGCTCTCAACGGCAAAGGGAAAACATATTTATGTAAAACTCGTAAAACCTTGAAATATGATTAGCCTATTGCAGTGGTTCCCAACCTTTTTATGTCCGAAAGTCACACCTCATATTAAAAGCATTCCCGCGGACCAGAACATAAAATTTCAAAATATTTACTTTTTTTTCAAAATAACATGGGAGAATATGGAAGAGAAAAAAAATTAATAAAATTTTATATTTCATCATCACTTGGGATATTTTCACTATTCGTGTTTTCGATTATAAACATTAAACAAAACAAGCCACACATATTAGTTTCGCAGACCGGATGTGAACTGCGGGCCGTAGGTTGGGCACCACTGCACTGCATAGAAAATATAAATGGACTTTTTTTTTTGCATAATATAAATTTTATTCATTGCTATATTCAATTGGTTCGTTCTATTTGCAGTATTTTAAACAGAAAAAATTAATAATAACAACAATGCATAACACGCCTAAGATGTTCCTTGCTTGCCGTTATCTGTAAAGCTTTTTCCAGTCAACGTTAATATCAAATAGAAATTAATTCAAATACAGTGAAATCCCGTTACAACGAATATCAATACAACGGAATATCTGTTTTAACGGAAGAAATTTTCCGTCTCGGTTTGATTAAGGTACATGAATTCCATTACAAACGAAATTCCCATAACAACGAACAAAGCTTGTGGTTCCTTAAAGTTCATTATAACGGGATTCAACTGACTTCATTAAGAGGAACATTTTCCGTACTTAACCCTATCTGCAGTTCGTAGTGACAAATCAGTCAGCAATGGACAAGGAATGATTTTCAAGTATACGCGCGCATAACTGGAAAAAAAAAAAAAGATTTTTCTTTGAAAAAATTAGATAAAATCCTAATAACACTTTTTCTGTATGCATCGGAACATATCCTACTACCACCATCTTGAATTCTTAAGGAATTGTTAAGCTCTATAATACTGTCGAACCCGCTCAGTGGAATAACCAATTTTTCACGAAACATTATATTCTAATAAGCGGGATATCGCATTAAATGGGATTAAAATGAGCTCATGTGTGCATCACATGACTTTCTTTTACTCCAATTTAATGTCATTTCCCCATTACTGGCAATTTTAATGGGATGCAATAGTTTTATCCTCTAAATATCACCAACAGTGGCCAAATTGAAATAAATTAAAACAAACAAAAAACACGCCAAATTTTCCGCCAATTTGGCGAAAAACTTCGCGACATAAAAGACTGGCGATATATCACTAAGTGTCCACAAAATTATAACACCACTTGAGTTTACATCGGATTTAACACTGATTTCCCCCTAAAAGGGGCAAAAGACCCCTTTAGAAGCACCCGAATGGAACCAAAAAAGGAGGTGCACAACTAGACCCCACTAGGAGTCTACGTACTAAATTTCAACTGTCTAGGACTTACCGTTCTTGAGTTGTTCGACATACATACGCACATACATACATACGTACATACAGACGTCACGAGAGAATTCATTGTAATTAACTCGGGAATCGTCATTATGGATATTTCGCGTGTCTATATGTTCTTAGGCACTTATCCACGTGTGGTCGAGTCGAAAAAAAAAAAAAACTCAATATTCATTCGGGAGTGAGTAAAATGGAAATTAAGGTCGATTTTTGAGTGAAAGTTTTTCCCGAATACAATACTTCCTTTTTTTTTTAAAGGAAGTAATAATAGACATCAACGGTTTGGTACACTGAAAAAGCATTACATTAAACGGGATTTTCTTTTATCCGATATTCCAATAAGCGGAAAATTAAAAAACTGCGTGAAACAGCACAAACGTTCTTGTATGAAATTCAATCATACAAAGCCCGTATTGTGTCAACTACTTTACTATCCAAGTACAATGTAGCTTACTTGGAACGACAAGGACGTCTTTTTCCTGAATCTTTTTTAATAATGATTAACAGCGGTTGAAGAGAAGCAGACTTGATTGTCAAGACCATTGAACGACAAGAAAAGAATATCATATGGTCTCCCCATAGCCTGCTATTCATTGAGCCTGGAGGGTTGACATAGGCTGAATAATCTATTGAAGAAATTCAATATTTTGATGAACTCTTTTTTTTTTCTTCCTTATATCAAGAAAAAACATGCGTTTGTTATGAAAATATTTACTTAACTTTCCGTTTCTAAAAAATCTGTCTGTTTTCCCCGATAAAAATAATTTTTCATACGAATAGTTCTATATTTTTAAGAACTATTTTTTGCTCTGATGAAGAAGAAGCACATGTTGTTATTCAAAAATATTTACTTCATTTTCCTTTCATAAAAAAAATCAACTTATCCTCGTTGTTAATTTTTTTCTAGACAAATGTTGAAAGTAGCTAATGCAAAATTTAAGTCTTGATATATAATTTGAGATATTTTTTACATATCAATAAAAGTTTTTCACGCTCTGCAAGTTTTACAAAAATGCCACAAACATTTAGTTAAAAGCATACTTTCAAGTTATGTACTTTAATAAAAAAGTTAGCATCGCGGGAAATGAGAGAAAAAAGAAAATAAAAAAATGATTAAATTGTTTTGCTATTTTTTGAATTCAAAATGCAGAGCATTATAAATGTTAAAACTCATAAAAAACGAAATTTCTTCCTTTAACTGCTGTATTACATTTCATTGTGAGATTTTTTTTAAATGAAGTTGACCACTATTACAGCTTTGGTTTTGTTAAAATTTAGTTCCTAAGCAGTCTTGTAGCTATTGTATCGACTCATTGGAAGAATGAGCCACCTTTACTCAACCAAGTAATCGAACCCTGGTCGGCGGCATGGAGAAACACAAAGCACTAAAAATAGCTCTGTAGAAGTGACAACAAAATGTTTCAGATTAATAAAGTTAAAATATCAATTTGAGTCATCTGTGCAAGCTCAAAATACTACAACCTTCTATGACTCAGAGGTTTAAAAGTAATTTATTGCCTATTTGTTTCCCAGATAGAAAGAGAAACAAACGCAGAACAACCAGCTCATTTTAGATAGAGCAAATGCAACATTGGTTGCTTGAAATAAGCCTTGGAAATACTTTGCATCACGTGTTTCTTTTTTCTTTTTTGTCTAGACGTCTATAAATGTTGCTTAGAATTTGGTTATCAGTTCGAAGGGTTATAGAACGAAAACAACTAAAACTATCAAGCTGACTGACCAAATTTCATAGTTCCACGACGTTTGGGGATAAACCCTATGATACTAAAATTTAATGTAACAAAATTTTTAGTTCATATGCATTAACACGAAATGTTTATAAAATTTTAGAATTATAACTAGATATCAACAAATGTTGTTTTTAATTTTTTGCTAAATTATTGAAAAAGTTGAAGATTCTTCATACTTTTAGAAATATATTCTCTTTTTCTGAAACATATCTGATTTAAACAACTGATTCCGAAAATTGTCATAATAAATCATCTAATAAATAGTGTTGATTATAATTTGAATCGGGCCATTTTCTATAACAAGAAAATTTTAAAACCAAAACTATAACGTTATTATCGCTTTATACGTAGAATGTTATTTCGCTTCGCGTCCACACAACGTAACTTTAAAGAAATATTAATTTATATTTTTTTTCCAGTATAAAAGAGCGAGATCCCCATTAATTTGCGTGCATCAACGAACATTTTTCCGCTCTCCTGAGAAGTAGTAGTATTGTAACTGACGCTCTGTATGTAAATATACCTTCAAAACCTACAAGAATAGCAATCTCTTGATTTTCAAATCAAAATACAAAAAACTTAAAAATGTGTGCATAAATAGCAAAGGTCCCCTCCTAAAATTATGATTTTTGAGGACAGGAAAAAAAAAACAATCAAAAATAAGTAATATGACCCACATGAAAGAAAGGAAAAATCATCCCAAATTCCCTCTAACTTTCAGAAAAAAAAATCCCTTTTTTCCCCCTGCATGAGTAATCGCAAACTGGTGAGATGATCCGTAAACTAAGAGGTTAGACAATTGGGATCTGTGGGTGGGAGGCGATGCTTGTGGTGATTCCATGGCGGAAAGGTCAGAAGAACTGCGTAAGGGGGGTCACTGATTACGGGGCACCCTTTCACCGCGGGGTAGGATTTTTCGAGTGACTACCCCTACAATTGGCACGCCTCCATGGATATAGAATTGACCTCAAAGGTAGCAAAGTATTTTGTTTCTCTTTGCAGTGCTTTTTGCTCTTGGGTATCTTTTTTTGTGGGAATGAGGATCTGTTGTGTTTCTATTGCTTGGCTTCATTGCGAGGAAAAAAATAAGCAAATAATGAGAGAAAACAAGCTATTTTAGATCTTATTTTGATCGGCATTTAATAATAAATTTCATAGCTATACTATTTTTTAATCATAAGTGATACTCAAAGTCATTTTAAGGGATCATGTTGGATTACAAAAATCTTTAAATAACGTTCATTTCAGATTATTTTATTTTTTTATTATGTAGCTCAGAATATTTTCAAAAATACCTTCTTTTAATCCGTCACTATTAGAAGTGTCAAAATTTTGTTTTAAATGAATCATCAGTACACTTTCAGATGCAGTTGTTGAGCTATGAAAATGGGAAGTTCCCAAAATGTAATTTATGAAGGTTTAGTGTCTACTTTCTCAGAAAGTATTGTTCATATGTTTATGAAATTTATATGAAACATTCTTTATAAATTGTAGTATGAAGAAAAATTAACTTGTAGCAAAATTTAAGCGTATTTATTTTGTAACTATTTTTTCTCTCAGAAAGTGCTGTTTTCTCAGTATTCATCAAATAAAGAATAGCATATCTTTTAAAGCTTTAAATCAATATTTCCCAAACAGGTAATTTCTGCACAACGCTAAAAGTATATTTGGCTTGTAAAAAAAAAAAAATTGAAATTGAATTTTAAACTTATTCCCAGAAAAGGTACATGGAAAAAAGCCTATTGCAAACTATTCATACAGAGGGTTCCAAAATATTTTAATGAATATTCATTCATAAAATAATGAATAAAATAAAAAGGAAACTGCTTTTGCTCCGTTATCAAAAATCACACTTTTTGAGAAGTACTTTTACAATTTTTCAATTTACACCTTAATGTTTACTGATCGATGAATGGATACCATGGTATGAAAAAAATGGTTATTTTTAATAAGAGCAAAAAGATAAACTTAATAAAAGCCCTTTTAAAAATAATCTTGCATGATTGAATTTAAAACGCAAGAGCCTCCGAAACAGCAACTAAATGTTGTTATTTTGCAAAAATTACAAATTGTTAAACGATATTTTCTGCAGTCATGGCTTATAAGTAAATATTATTAATAATAACTCTGGTGGTCAAAATAGGGCATAAAAAACAGTTTATATTTATTAAAAAAGCTTATAAAATGTTCGTCTTTTTCTTTTATATGTATAGGCATCAACATAAAAATTTACAAGTGGAATTTCTTCTGAAGCGTCAATTTACTACCTACAAAATTACACAAGGAAACTTTACGATGGAAATATCATAAAACTATATTTCTTATCCTCGATATAAACGACCAAACATTTCTAACTACGCACAATTTAAAAATCATATATATTCTCCATACACCCTTTTATTTCCTCCATTCTACCCTTTGTAAACCTCTGTATTATGTTCCCGTATTTTTTCTTCTCCTTATTACTACGTATATTGAACATTACGTTTTTCTTTCTCCCTGCATTTATTTACGACGCATAGAGGGCCGCAGGTAGAAATGAAGAAAGAAAACGAAGAGGCTTATCGTGTTCTAATAAGAATGGATAGAACAAATGGACCCCACCCAGGAGGAGAGTCCGAACAAATATGGAATGAGAATAAACTGATAAGAAAACACGAAAATTGCCATCCCATTCTTCTTCCACTTATTCCAAAGGAGGCACAGATAAGGGGTCAAGTAAAAATTTTTGTACAGGTCCACTTATGAATTAGCTACAAATTATTATTTTTTTCCCTTACAATCATATTTTTACAGGAATTTGCATAGCATGTAAAATAAAAGTATTGAACACAGATTGAAATATGCATATTAATATATTTATTAACTGGAGTTAAATAAATTTTATTCCTTGAAAACTAATTTTTTTTTCACATTTCACTTTGCACTATTTTAATACAAATTTGTCGATAGTACTAACTGAAATTTGTAGTTAATTGCATTTAATAGGCAAACTAACTTACTGGGAAAAATTGGCAGCACCTTAGGTGAAATTTGGCTACAGTGAGATTATTATTTTTATAGTTTATCCATTTAAGGAACTGTACGCTTTATTGGTGTCACTAATATTACATCTCAAGAAAATTCCATAACGTTTTAGATTAGTTTCAGGCTACGTTCCAGAACTTCACTGGGTTTCATCAATTTCCTGTGTAAATCGAGCACTTTTGTGAGAAAGTTTCCTCAACTGCTACAAATTGCACGAATGCAGACTTCTGTGAGAGTGTTATGAAAAATATTTTTAGCAACCAGTTTCAAGATTGACTGGCTGTATTTAGTGAGTGTATCGTCTTAGTTCGTTTGCGGTCCGTCCAGGTATACTAAGCTTTAAATGGAAGCGAAATGTTAAGTTTCTGGATTCCGTATATTTTCAAGAATTGCAGACAGGTGTGATGCTTGGCCATTATTTTTAATTCTGGTTTTGCGTTGGCCATGTTTAAAATGCTTTAGGATTCATCCTGGAAAATCAGGAAGGTATCAAGAAATTAGTTAAAACCTTACAATGTTTTCTCTGAAGGCTAATGATTTGTTTCACAGACTTGACTCGTTTTTATCGGGATGATTTCTAAAATCGTCAGAAAGACTCCATGATTATTTTAGGAAGGTTACTGACTTTTAGCAAAAAACGTTCTTGTTTTTTGCAAAATATATTAGTGGCAGAAATTGGGAACATAAGCTGCCCATTATTTATTAAGAACATTTTTAAATTGCTTTTACAGTGAAGGCAAACCAAATGTACCACTTTTAAGCTATCATTGTTAATTTAAACAGTAAATAAGTTAAGAAGATTTTAATTTACGTTTGTTTGTTTTGAACTGGAAAAACCTACTCATGTGATTCGCTTTGCAAGAGTACGAAAAGAGCGTATTAGGAACTCTTTTCTCAGACATTTCTTTTACTTCATACTTCAGGTGCACTACTTAGAGCCTCATATGTCTGAAAATCGTGTGACAGCTTCACTGATAAACTTCCTGTTCACGTAGTTACTCGCTAGTACTACATGCAACTTAAACTCGACTAAATTATCGAACTAACTGTGCATTTTTACTATAGTATTTGGTTTTCTTTGTGTTTCCCCTACTCTAAGGTTTCAATAAATAATTATTTCATATTTAAGTCCATGCAAAATTGGAAATTTCTACATGATGCATATTTGGTTCGCACGGTAATGAAGCTTGGTTTAATAGACAACGGTAAGATTGATATTAATGATATTAAATTCAAAAGTGTCACTATGCATCGCTGAGAACTGCTGTCAGACAAGTTGGCGACCAATTATAAATTCAAAATAACTAAAAAATGACTCAAAGAATAAAAAAAAACATCGTACATAATAGGAAATCTTTAAAAGATTGTAGATATTTGACTGCCATCATAAAAATCGTCAACAAGATGATGCCATATTATTAAATTCCAGCTATATCAAACCTACATCATCAGAGACTTAATAATTTCCGATTAGAACTGGCCAGTTATGAAGCTGAACATAGTGCCATATGGAGGACTAAAAATAAAGCTCCCAATCACAAGTCCTGTGCCTGTACTTTGAAGAGACGGAGATTAAGCGGATCTGGAGCGAAGTCATTAATTATAAACTTAATTGATATCCTTGACAGCGGTGACAAGAGTGAATGGATAGTCTGGAAGAAGAGGAGCATGTTTTTTAGTTCGAAGCCAAACGGAGGAACATTGGATATCAAAAATTAAGTCCAATAATGTGAAGTTATATGATAGATAAGTCTCTTATAAGAAAGATAAATTGTCTTGTAGCGTAACTGGGTATTTATTTGTGTTAGTTATGATATTTAACAAACCAAAAAGAACTGCACAAGTTTATCGTGCATAAGAGAACATATCATATGCAAAATCTATATGCTAGAAGGTATCAGTATATTTTTAAATTACTGTATTATAAAATGTTTTATGAACATCCAGAATTACTTTCATCTTCCTAGAAATTATTTTGAAGAAGTATTGTTTGTTACTTCCTGATTATAGTCATTTTTTTCCCTTTTACATTTTGATAAGTTTGACTTTTTTGCGTAAAGAATGGATAGGTTTCTTTGTTTCATAGTATTTTTTTCGTAAAAGCTATTTTTTGAATGTTTTTAAAAACGACTAATAATTAATGGATGTCTTTAAATTATTTCATTAAAGATTTTTTAATAATTAATATAAATTTTATTTTATTGCATAAACATTGGTAGGTTCTATTTAATGTTTTTTTTTTCGGTAAAAGATACTGCTTTAAAAAAAAAAAACTATTCCAGTAACGTAAACAACTAATTTCTAAAAATGGCTCTTGGTTGAAAAAAAAAATCTTAAGTTTTGACGAAATGTGGTGTAGTACTGAACTTTTCAAGATAAAGTAAAAATTATTTTCACTTTTTAGATAGCAATTCTATCACCAATGCACTTAATTTTATTGGAAAGACAGGAAACATATTCCACTTAATACTGTTGTTCTTTATTTTTTGCTTCAATAATGTGTACTAAATCCTCATATACATAATAGTCAATCCACTGATCAAGTAACGCTCCTGACGACGTCAACAATATAACTCGCGCCACAGTATGATAATTTCATAATATTTTTGGTAATGTTTGATGTGCAGGGAAATTCTTTATGGCAAGGCTGAACTGGATCCGGAAACTTAACTGTTTTACTGGTAAGATTTTCACTTTATAAGAATGAAAAAACTAAAAAGTGGTCAAAAGCTATCTACTGGATTTCAGGGTTAATCCACTGGATATAGGGTTACAATTTCAACTACCAAAATATCAGCAAACAGGCATCAGCTTCGTTCAAATGTAGAAGCAATTTTCACCCGTCATACCTTGACGGGCAATTTTCTATTTGTATAATAAATCCTCATTTAAAGTGAATGTTATTTGTTACTATTGATCTAGAAAATGAAGCTTATAGTAGTAAAAACTTAAGAATCCAATTCTGGTTACAAAGTGAGACACTTACTAAGTTGCAATTTTTCCTATGACATGTTTGAAACGCAAAGCAAATTGCATTCGATCCAACCATCGGCTAAAGGTTTCAAATCATCACAACTTTCCAGGAGAGAACAAGTTTTATTAACTCGTCTTCGCATAGGTCATACCAGGCTCACCAATAAATACATCTTATGCCGTGAACCAGCTCCAACTTGTATTAAATGTAATGTCAACCAGACAGTGTTGCATATATTTTGCAACTGCCCAAATTTTAATGAAATACGTTTTAAATATTTTAATGATTTTAATCCATCTTTGAAAGACTTGCTGGGGGACCCACCCCATTGCAATTTATACTCTTTCCTCCGGGAGATTGGATTCTCCTTTTTAATTTAGTGTTCATCTCACCATTATGTGATTTCGTCCTTTCCTTATTTTTCAAGATATTGTTTCATCCATTTTTACTTTCTTCTATATCTAATATATAGAAGAAAGTATTGGATTCGTGCAAATTTTCGAATTTCGAATTTTGACGGATTCGAACGTTTTGAGGTGTGCTGAGTCCATTTCGACCATTTTTGGAAAATGTCTGTCTGTCTGTGTGTGTGTATGTATGTGTGTGTGTGTGTGTGTGTGTGTGTGTATGTATGTGTGTCACGTCTGTGTGTGACCAGTTTTTTGTGGCCGCTCTACAACAAAAACTACCGCATGAAATCGAACGAAATTTAGTACACATATGTGCCCCCATGTGAACTTGTGCCCATTAGTTTTTGGCGCGAATTCCTCCAAGGGGGGTGGAGCAATGGGACGTTTTTCGAGTTACGCGTGCTTGCTATTCCTCAGGAAGTTACTGGCGGAATCAAACAAAATTTGGTCCATATGTTGGTATTAACAGGAACAGGTGCTGATTCAATTTTGGTGTCAATAACTCAAACGGGGGTTGAGCTATAGAACGTTTTTTGTCGTCAATTGTGACTGCTGTATCTCAAGAAATAATGAACGGAATGAAAGAAAAATTTATCGGCAAGTAGCCCTTAGTGGGTATAAGAACTGATTTTATTTTTGTGTCAACAGCTAAAAAGGGGGTAGCGCAATCACCCGTTCTTTTTTTCCATTTTGAGTGCCCTATCTCAAGAAGTAATGCTACGTTCTGGTTGAAATTTGGAATATATGTGAATCCATATGTAAACAGGCTTTGGTTCTATTTTGACGCCGATCGCTCCAAGAGGTGTTGATTTTTTTTTTGCGAATAAAAATATTTTTATTAATGCAACAATAAGAAAGATAAATCGTAATAGATTGTCGTCTGCGTATTTCTCGTGATTTTAATTGTATGGAAATGATAGGAAATATTATCTCAATGATTTAAAATTTTTAACTGTTGCCATCTTATGTTTGTTAACAAATAAAATATTTGTAATTCATTCAAGCAAGGCTTTTAAAATAACTTTCAATTTTCGCTATTTGCTTTGCTTTTGCAATAATTCAGACATTGGGTCAAGTTTTTGCATGTGTAATTTTGTTTTTGTTGGGAATATTGCTTCCTCGTCAAGCATGGGGAGGGATCAGAAAAAAAAAAAAAAAGAAAAAGAAAAATATAGAAGAAAGTTTCGTGATGGCCACAACATACTAGTTCCTTACATGTCTTCAACGTTTATGTGTTTTTAAGGCTCTCCTTTTTAAATACTAGTACTTGAAGGTTTATTCTTTTGATTTCAAAATATACTTACTTTTACCCTTTTAGCTTATTCTTATATATTATTTATTTTTTATTTAACAAAAAATCGTTTGGCGCAGTATGGTCCTCAAGGGCTCTTGCGCCATAAAAATCAAACCAAACAACCAACCACTTACTAAGTTTAAAAAAAGAAAAAATCTCATAGAATAAAAGCAAAATCTAGACACATTTAAAACAATGTATTCCGGGATTCTCATTCAAATCTGGAGAAATTTTCCTTTTTTTTCTCTGTATGAATATGCATCATTACAAGCAACGAGTGAGCAGTGGTCATTAATACCCTGATAGATTCATCACGGAGAAAAATAAATAAAATAAGAGGAAAACTGAATAGAAACTAAAATAAAAGTATAGCGACTGAATATTCAAACGTAACTAAAAAATTTACTTATCTTAATCATTTTTATTCGTTGGACATTACAAGATAAATTACATAAGGTTAAGCAGAGCAATAGATATTGGTTACTAATCTTAAACTATCCTAATTAAATTAGTATAAATATCAAGAAGCACGTCAAATGAAACATTAAAAAATTTATTTTCATGATAAACATTTTAAAATTGATTTAAAAAAAAACTAAAGAAAAATAACCTTTCTGTTTTTTTAGTTTAATTATTATCTATTTGTCTACTTATTTATTAATTATTATTATTATTTTCTTTTTTGGTAGTTTATATATTTGGTCATTGATTTCTGCAATTTCATAAAATAAAAACTAAAATTTCCTGCATTTTTCAAAGTTTTAAAGGGATTTTTGAAATTTTTCTGAATTTTCTCTGTTTGTATTTTGAAATTTCCTATAATTTGCTTGCTTTTCAGGTTTTCCTGCGAAGTGGTATCTCTAGTTTAGCTATAAAAAATCACAATTTTTAGATCAGGTAAACTTAAAAAAGAACCAAAAAGGAAAAAAAAAAAGACTAACACAAAAAACTTAGCAATCAAATGCCGAGAAAATTTTAATGATTTTAGACAACATTCCTAGTAAAGTATAAAAACCAAATAACAACGGAAGAAAACTATGGGGAAAAGTTAAATTAGCCAAACTTGCATGCCTAACTAATAAAGCGTAAAACTAATAACTGCCAAAAAAAAAAAAAAATACTACTGAAAAAGAGACGAAATGACGTAGCTCAGGAGAAAATCAGAACCACTGAGGTAGTCATAAATCACAAAAAAAAAGTCCTTAAAAAACAAAAAATAATAATAATAAGAACATGTCGTCCCCAAAAACCATGTGCAACATTAATAATGGAGCAATGTAGTATCTGTGTGGAAGGCACTGTTGTAATAAAATGAAAACTTAACTAAAATCTACAACAATCATAAAAGTGGTCTTTAACGGAAAAATACTTTTATAATTATCTAAAGGCTCGTAAAGTCACAAGCAACCAGAAGCGAATTCACTGTATCAAGACTCCTACATCTACCACAGCAAAATTTGTCACAGCAACTCGCTTAAATGACATACCGAAGGAAAGGTCAACTTAATATCTCGAGCAATGGTATCTCGGCACACTCTTTTACACCCAATCAGAAATCTCCAGCCCTAACTTTTCCGCGAGGGCAATTAAGGCAGCCCGAAGCAAAGTCATTAATTACAAACTTAATTGATATCCCTGACAGGGCTGACAGGGGAGAATTGATAGTGAAGGGGGTGGAGATTATGTTTTTATTCCTCACAACATAAAATGCTGCAGATGGATTTTTGGGCACCAAGAATTAAGATATTTTCGGTGTTAAATGAATCTTTCATTTCAAGAATTCTTCGCCTCTTTAGCGCTTTTTGATTCTGTCATGCAATGTGTCAGATAAATTTAAGCATCAGCAAATAAAAGAGACATGGGCATATTTCGAAATAAAAGAGACGAATCTTACAAATTATTTCGAAAAATTTATGATAAAAGTACAGTAACAGTTTTGTCCTTTTTCAGACAAACCTCAAAGTTCAGATTTGTGCGTTGGAGAAAAATTGTTTTGAAATTAAGATAAATGCATTTTTCTCCAGAAATCATAATGTGATAGAACAAAAATGAATAAAATAAATAAAAATAAAGCATTATAACACAAAAAGTTAGTTTCCAGGTAGCAGGTCAAAAATATGTGAATTAAGAAATAATGTGGGAATGTAGTCACCAAGTAAAAGTTGTCTACATTACTCCTTAATCTCAAATGAAGAAAATAAGTAATAATAACCCATTAAAAATTATTTTTATCTTCATATAAGGAACGACTGAAACTGGTGACTCTACCAATCCGATATTTTATTTTTTGAACACCTAGTTTATAAACTTGTTCTCGTTTTTATCACATGTTTCTTAAACTATGAAATCCAAGTATAATTAGTTATGATATTCACCTATTAATTGTCGGGTAAAAACTAACAAATTAAAGAATAAGTAACAAACTTGACGTGAAGAAACAGACATAAGCTTGACTGAAAAGCAATCTTCTTAAAATTTCAAAAACATCTGTGAATGATAAACGATTAAAGTCGTCTGAATGTATGGACATTGGAGAAGTAAAACTAAGTCAGAATCAGACTAAGAACTGTTTGTAAAATGGCATGCCTCACCTTTTCTTTATAAACTAAAAGTAAACGAACTAAACATTTAGTCTTCTCTTTTTTACTCTTTAACATATTTTTAAATTTCTCCTAATAATCTTAATTTAACTTTTTTTTTTTGGAATTTATCAATAAATATACGCAGAAACATTTTACTCATACCTTTTAAACTAAAAAACAAAATAAATAATAATGAAATTGATGCCTGAAAATGCACAAATTTCTGGTAAAATAAGGATTAAACATTATGCGACAATGCAAGTCAGTAAAGGTCGTAGAAAAGGTCCACCACCTTCGTAAGTACTGAAGGTCTTGACTCTCCAAGTCATACAAGTTGAATTGGATGTCGTTTTTGTTCTAGCATTTTTTAAGTATTTCCGACCTACCGGCAAATAAATGAAAAGGCATGATCTTCAGAGAAAACTCGAGACTGGGCTCAGCTCACTTTTGCTGTTGAGCAAAAAAAAAAGTATTTCATCTAATGACTTTCTTTTTTTTTCTTTCTTTCTTCCTTTTTTCTCTTTAAGCTAATAATTATCCTTTTGCTTTTCTCTCTAAAACTTCTAAAGAACTTCAGTGGTTTTGCTTTCTTTTCTGAAAAACGACTTTATAAAACTGCTCCTTTCTAACAATTGCAATTCTTTTCATTTCTAGTTCACGATATTTTTCTCCTTCACTTTGGCAACGGCAAATCTCCCTTGTGTAGCCAATCTCTTTCTCGTTGGTATTTCTTACTCCATTATCAACATCTATTTAGTACCAGAGAACCACAGCTTGTTAATTGCACTGCGACTTAATATTTATTGTAGATAAAAAGGAATTGGCTTAAGTTTACGAGCAACGAAAGAAAAATGCACGGTGTAAACTAAAAGATTCACTAACCAAATAACCCAGCGACAAAAATTTAACCTTTTTGTGAAAGTTTCTCAGCAGTCACTTAAGGATCATCGTCACTTGACGGTCTTGAAAAGTCGCTGTGATCTAAAGTCCTCATCAAGTTGCATTAACTTAAGAATCTCATCCAGCGGTGACGTCACTAACTGACGTTTCAGTGAAGTCTTCACATCGTCAGAAGGTGACGAATGAGAAATCATTTCTGCAAAGATTTTTAGAGCAGTCGCAAGAAATATGTCAAAAATGTGTCACTACGTATTTTCTGAGAGATTTCATAATTTTCTTATTTGTGACCTTTGTGACTTGCAGTGACGCTACTTTGATGTTACATGTTGTGCTTTTAGACTAATATTGCATTTACTTCGGTAAGCCACAAATATATGAACTTTATTAACACTTATTTGCACTTAGACGCAATATTCACGTAGATGTATCATCGAAGGAAATTTTTTTAAGAAAACCTTATTGCAAGAGACGCACGTGTGACCTTTACACTCTAAATATTTGGTTCATTGCATTTTATAAATTTCAAAGCCACTTTTCGATGATTAATTCTCATGCATATAGTAGAAATTTCTTTTCGCGAAATAAAAATGAAATACAAAGAACCAATGGCGATGTATGTGTGATTGTATTCAAACACAGAAACACGAAAAAGACAACTATGGCACTGCTCTGCTGTGTTGCCAAGAAACTTCAGTACTGAAAGCTGAATATTGAAACTAGCTATCCCTATACAAATAAAGCTGAAAATATGCCTCCAATAAATGCCGGCTGCAAGTAATACAATTTTCAAGAATAGTAAATTTTACGACTCTCTTTAGATTGCTAAAGTCTAAGCAAGAATTTGTAGAAAATGATATCAAAATGTTCCAGACAGATAAAATACTTAAAAACTATAGTCGGCCACTACGAAGAATTCATTTAGTAGTCTCTGTTTTCGGGATATATAACTGACAAAATACAGATTCTTTAAGCATTATTTCTCAAAGGTATCCTTACGAAACGAAGTATCACATGCGTTAGCACACAGATGATTTTATATATTTCTACTTGGAAACGCAATTGTTTTAATTTCAATTACTTTCGATTTGAGATTAGCTGTTTAATGTACATGAATTTAAAAAATCTATCAGGAAAAAAAAATTAGTAAACCTTTCAAATTCAAAACGATAAATTAAAAAGAAATCGCAAAATAAAGAAACACGCTCCAAACATTCATTGATGTTTTTGCTGTTGCCTTTCAAGGCCGGAAGAAAATTAGTTTAATATAATGTGTGTTTGTCTTAATTCCTGTAGTACCAATGAAAGACCACACTCCATATGAATACCGCTTAAAAACGGAGCATTCGTGTTGTAAAATTCATGTACAATGTTTTTTCTTTGAAGTGTGAAATTTGGGTAGAGGGAGCCAAACGCTAATAACTTATTCTTAAGCCATATTCTGCATAGGTTAGATGGAAAAAGAAACGGATGGCGATGAAATTGATTGATAAATCGAATCATTCAGAAAAAAAGAGAAATTAGACAAAAATACACCATCGCAAGTACTTAAGAGAAATATTTTTTGCTTTTTTTTATCTGATGTTAATATCCAGGGTTGCCTCTAAACATATCAGATTATGTATTCAAATACAAAATATGTTCAGTAACTCTTTAAGGCAAAAATACAGTTATTTCCGCTGTAACATACGTATGATCACCTGAATTGTCATTTTAAACTTTATTAAATTGAGTCATTAAAGAAAGTTTATTTTTCTGGGCATATTGCATTTTTTTCTACTGAATAGTACAGCTGTAGATTTGATTAGAAAATTAATCAACTATTGTTAATACGAAATATTTCTGATTAATCGTGAGAAAAAAAAAACACTTTCAGCCGCCGCGCTTTTCTATTTTTCTAATAAAAGTTACACAAAGGAGGACAACAAAATGAAGTAGTTATGTTCATTGGTATGCTGCAAGCAGATATGGCGTCCATTACCATTATTCTATCGCAAAAGAACTACTAGAAACTGCAAATTTTCGGATAATAATAGAAACAAAAAAAAAAAACAAGTGAAACTCAAAAGAATCTTCAGAAAAAAGTTACCAAACTTCTACTAAGTTTAAAATTTTAAATTTTAAAATAACTTTGGAATGAAAAGCTTTTTAAGTTTTACATTCTACAAAAATACAGTCTGGTACCATTCATTTTGCACAAAATTAATGCTATTTAGACTCATCTTAAATAAATAGAAACTAAGTAATCATTGTCGAAACATTCCTAATATATACTTACAGCCGTGACACACTAATTCTTGCCATTATCCTCTTTACTTATTTTCCGAAATTTCAAAGACGTACGACATTAAGTATTGATTTTTTTTTGCCAAGCAGATGGCAACTGTCGCCACTCTTCCCACTCAACAGAACCCCCACAGCTTGTATATTTTCGGAAGCCCGATTTGGCTAATTTTCCTGCTGCCATTCATCTAGAAATAATTTGATTTCCCCTATAGCACTGACAGAACATCGATTTTGGTAATTTGGCAAACATTCCGGAGAGAAACTACCTTTTGTGGTTTAAGGAAACTAATCTAATTAACTGTGTCTATCAATTAATTAAACAAGATGCGGAGGAATGCCGAGCTTGTTTAAAGAATGACAGCAGAAGTATGTTGCAGGAACCTTTACAGAACAAATAACATAACTCAGGAATTTTATGCCTCGCTGATACAAAACTTGAATTTTGATTTTATACTACCAATAAAGTAGTATCTTACTTAAGAATTAATTAAATTACCATTGGTCTTCAGACCAAAATCCACAAAATTAAAAATGACGAATTTTTGTTATCTTGAAATTTGAAACACTTCATTCATAATATAAACTAGTTATTCGAATATAAATTTAGATCAGAATTTAACACTTTTGAGAGAATTCATGAAATACTATTTTTTTATTTTCTTCCATTACGGCAATAAAAGAAAGCTGACTTTATCTTAAAACCAAAATTTGGTGTTGGTAGTTTTTGCTTGAAAGCCGAGTATGTATGCTAACAAATTAGAGAAAAAAAATTGTTACCTTTCCCAAAAAGGTGGATAAGTGAATTATCTAAAAACATGCAAGTAAATAAAAATAAAAAATGCAATAAAATATGTAAGTACATAGTAAAAATAATGTATTCAATGTATGTAATGTAATGTAGTCATTTACTTTAATACAGAGTGACAGTACCAAGAATTATTAATTTTTGAAATCAGCATTTCTGTACCTTGGACCCAGACTTAAAAAGGTCCAAAAATTTTGATTTTCCGTTTGTTAGCGCATTGTATGCAGAAGCTTATTCCACATCGAATCCCATGTGAACGTAATTTTTTCTTAAATCCTTTTCAATTTTTTACCAGGGCTAAAAGAGCGCGCGTCCCATCCTTTGGATGCGCAAGAAAAAGTGCTTTCTCTCTCCTGTAAGAATACAATAAAGTGACTTACGTTCTTCTGGATCTGAAGTACAGATTTTAAAGTATAAACTTCATCTTTATTTGAAGATTGTCTATAAAGCACAATAGATTATATGTAGGCATAGAAGCTAGTCAGAAATCTCGAGCGGATCATTTTGATCTATTACATTTGCAGTTAAATTTTCGGAGGTTAATTTTAATTTTCCTTTACTGGAAATTGTCTAACAAGCTAATCTAAATTTGCCACATTAAGTAGCGATCTATGACTTAGTTTTCAGCCTTGTAAAATGGAAATTTTTTATAATCTGCACAAATAAAAGATTTAAAAAAAATAAGAACAGCAAAATGTCTTATGAGCGAGGTTTAACATTCTAGAATTGGGGTATATTCATTTTTTACTGTATTTTTGTGTCAAGTTTGAACACAACACTATTTTTAACGGATAGCGCATTTTAAAATGTAAAAAAAAAATGAATAATGCTTGGTCATGTGTAATGTAGGGACAAAACTTTTGAGTTTTTTTTTTTGCACAATACACTGATGGATAGATTGCGAAACTCTTGCCACTTCCTTAAACATTAAGAACCTAAAAGAAATCTTAGTCGATCTTGTTCCTATATTTCACAAATACCGGTACCCGTACGGCTTTGCCCGAAGTAGAAAATTAAAAGGTCATTTAATTCGTCTGTATATTTACAAATAATGGATGATCAATTTCTCGCCAGTTTATTATGTTAATTTAATCGCCCATGTTATGGTAATTTACTTGTCCGTGTTAGGATAACTTTCTAGGGAAAATGTTCTTAAAATTTGAATGAAAAAAGAACAGAATCCTATTTTCAAAAAAACCGCTCCGAGGTGCACACCCCCATGCTACAAACTAACTTTGTGCCAAATTTCATGAAAATCGGCAGAACAATCTAGGCGCTATGCACGTCATAGACATCGAGACATCGAGAAATCTAGACATTTAGACAGAGATCCAGACTTTCAGCTTCATTATCAGTAAAGATGTAACAGCATACTAGAGAAATGCACTCGTACCCTGTTTATGCTCAACATAATGTTTCACTGGTAACTACTTTTAGTTGGACAATTTTAAACTTTTTTTTTGGGGGGGGGGGGGCAGGGGAGCATTGGGAAAATGAATTCTTAGGTGACAAAAGATTGTTTCATAAATGAAATCTTCTTATACAGCATAACAAAATCTCACAACAAGTCGTCCAGGGAAAAAAAACCAAGCAAACGGGCGGCAGTTTGAGTTATATATTTTTATGGTTCATAATAGTGACACCAAGAGCAGAAAATGATAAGGACTTTTTCAAATATTACTTATCAGAAGAAAAAAGACCAAATCGTCGGTCAACATTACGAGCACTTGAAATTCCTGGAATGGTTTGAGTGATTTGCGATAAATTTCAAATAGGTTTACTCTATACAAATATTGAATGAAACTGTCCTTTGATAGAGAACATTTATAACTATCCAAATATTTGAATCGTAAGGAGTAAAAATCCTACAAAACGGCAGCAGTTTGAGTTAAATGTTTTTATGAACCATAATAGTTACACTTAGAATAGAAAAAAAAATGAGGACTTTTTCAAATTTCAGTTTAATTGAAGAAAAAGTCCAAAACCCCCAGTAAACATTACGGGCAGTTGAAATTCCTAGCATTTTATATGAGACTTCCGATAAAATTCAAATAGGTTTACTCTAGATAAATATTTCATAAAACTGTCTTTTGATGAAGGGTATATAACCATCCGGAGAGTAATAAATTTTACAAAGCTTTCTGACAACTTTCAGAAAATATTCCATGATTCCGATACTAACGTTTATTGTGATTAGAAACATTCATTCCGAGCATTTTATTTAATGTCGTTCTGTCAAATAATTTTCAGAGTGCCTGAATTATGACCGAATTTCAACCAAATCGCTTAAACTATTGCAGTTACAATTCCAGTAGCATCGTAGCTATTAAAAGCATTGCTATCGCTAAAGTATCGGAACATTAGTTTCAACTTGATAACTGGTTTAGTTCCTGACAACAATTCCACGAATTCAATTTCGCGACGCCTGGCGGTTTAAATTACAAAAGAGCAGAATTCCAAATGACTGTAATTGCTTTTCCATCTACCAGACCTTTCATTTGTATTGTTAATTCAAAAGACACACATTCACACGATCGACTCTTTCCCTCGAAACATCCGTCACGGTTACAGTTAAAACGCCCTCCGACAATCATTTATCGATTCATCGCGAGATATCCAACCGTCATCAATTCTCAAATGAACCCAACAACCGCGCATTTCGAGTGAAAATTACCACTCAAACGAGTCATTCCCGAAGCCTGGAGAACCATTCATCAAACAACAAATCGCCATTTAAAAGCAGCCACGGCGGAGAGAGTTTTAAAAGTGGCCACCATCGAAAACGCTCTCTTCATTTACACATTTGCGTGAACAGCACTAAAATAAGAAGAATGAAACATCGAAAATTCTGCAGGTATTTTCAAGTCCAACGTATATCCAAATCTTGTTAGCTGGAATTTTCCCGCTCTGACCTTCTCCGGAGTAAATGGGTCGGCATCAAGTTGCCTAGCAACGACCTTTGCTTCCATCTCTTTTTATTATATTCCTTTTCTTGTTCTTGTTATTGTATGCTCTCTATGTATGTGGTGTATTTATTCGTTCGCCAGTTTGTCTCCTACATGTTAGATAAGCTTTTGTTCAGCAACTGTGGATTGCGGTCTTTAGAGCACGAAATAGTTGGAGAGCGGCTGCGTTTTTATGTGGCATTTTGCCTCGTAATACATGTTTGATTACCTGAACTTCCATCACAAAGAAACTTCATCATAGCTATAACCGGATGGAGCTATTTGCATCGAGAATTGAGGAAACGAACATGATTTCAGCTTGGGGCAGAATTTTTCGGAAACATTCAAATTTCCTGGAATAGACGCTATTTCCTCGTCGGGAAATATTTTTCACGAACATATTTTCTGCTCCACATTTAGCATATGTATCTTTATTTCTCTCTACATCTTTCTATGTTTATAAGCAGAATGCAAACAACTATAACAAGAAGGTTTATTATTATACTAACAAAAATACCCAGCGTTACCTGGGTCAATAATAATTGTGAGAAACAATCGCTACTTTCTTTCGTTTTCTGTTTTAACTGTAAGAACTCAAAACACTCAGTTTTGACGTGATTAAAAACCCTGCTTCTTCCTTACTCATAAAAGTAAAATAGCAATAAGTATAAAGAATGAACGAGTATTCATTTAGAAACGAAAGCATGAACTGAAGCATATAAAAATTTGAAGAATTTCCAAAATATGAACTAACCAAAACAAAGATCACTAAAAAAACCGTGCGCTTTATTTAATGGAATAGTACACGCAAACAGAAATAAAAAAAGCTATCTACTATGTTTCCATAAAAGTGCAAAAAGTAGAGTTTCCAAACATTTAAATGATTTTAAACTCATGTTTGCTCCGGAGCCTTGATTCAAAACTTTCAATATGATTACTTTTAATATTGCTGTTGTAAGGCAACGAATTTCAGTAACAATGGGGTTTATATATAATCATTTAATGGGGAGATTACATGAAATTTACTGTTTAACATCATAACTTTTTTAAACTAAGTTTTTAGGAATAAATTATAGCCTAAGTTGCTCCCTGATAATGTAGGTATCTGTGGTGAAAAAATGGTTGAAATCGGTCCAATAGACCGAAACACGGTCACTCGTCTGGTCTGCGCTAATTCTATATTAGCTACCAGTTTGTTTGGCACTCTTAGCTTCCTTAAGAGGTTTTTCCATCTCCAGCTCAGTCACTTTCCTATGCCGGGCTGATGAGTGCTAATAAGCACGAAACTGCAGTCCTCGGCTGGAGATGACTGAGCTGGCGGTGTATTTCATGTATTTTGCCTTAACCCTGGCTATTGGGCGGTAATTTACTGAATATAACCCAATATCACTTTAAAACATTGAGGCAGTTTTAATAAGTAAAGTAGACTTTCGTTTAACGCGGGAGTTACCTTTTACGGAAATATCACGTAAATCAAAGCAGCGGAAATTAAGACTTATTAGTGTTAACATAGGGGTTACGTTCCGTAGATAAAAAAAATGTTTCATTCTATTGATGACTATTTATCTAATTAGTTTAAAGTGTGCATATATCGATTTCTGTGCACAACATACATGAAGAAAACATAAATTAATTTCGCGTTATGTTTTTAAAAAATAGCTGGTTATGATGGTCTTTTGGCAGTCAATAGGAATTTTTCTCTGTAGTATTTTTCTGAGTATTGACGCAACCATTAACACTAGCGTCAATTTCCATGATTGAATCTTCCTTAATTAGCAAATCAGTAACATCATTTCTAGTCTCAAGGAAGCGCTCAAAAATTTCAATGTGAAAGTTTTTCGTTGTATGTCACCGATGTCGGTATCCTTGTCGGTTTTGTCCTCTTTTGTCACGCCTAAAAGCTCTTATTCCAGTGAATTTTGAAGTGTGTGAGTTGAATAACTTTACTTCTGGAAAGAGCTCTGGAATCAATCCGCGTAAAACCGAAACTCATCCGCGTAAAATAAAAATGTCAAATCTCAAACCGCGTATAATCGAAACTGCGTAAAATAAACCCGCGTAAAACGAGGGTCTACTGTGCATACGTTTACTAATATGCAGTTAAGCGAAACGTCAACAATTCTTGCAACAGAAAAAAAATACATAAAAAAGCTTTTCATTTAATGCTTTGTAATTAATTAGGAATTGTTAATATGCTGTGACGCAAAGTATGAAAAATACATTTCAACTGAAAAAAAAAAAACAATATTTGAGAAAACATTGATTAAATTTCTAGAAAAGAAATCTAGCTGCTTTCTCTTTCCTGTTTTTCTTGGAAAATGAACATAAAAATAGCGAATGTGCTAGAATTTATGCTGCATTCAAACACTAAAGTTCATATAATTTCCTAGTGAAAAAACATAAATTTTGGAAGTTATGATTGCGGGTTAAAAAAAATAAGGTGTCACATATCGATAGCAAAAAAAACCTCCTCAATTGTTCTTAAAGCCAGCAATTACGAATAATTGCTGAGGGCGATCACCTCTTGTTTAAGGTAATTTAAAAGTACACGTTTGAATGTTATCGACAGTAATTAAAGCGGCCCATTATCCTAATTAGTGTCGTTTTTTTAAAGATTTTTTTTGGCATTTTAAAGATAAGCAACCAGCAATTTACTTCGTTTAAGTTCTTGACATAAAGTTGAAAAATCAGAAATTACGATTTTAATTTAGAGGATATTGCGCTAATATTTTAAGTTTGATGTTTCTATGCATCATTACAACAATTATCAATATCTCAGTATGGTTGATAAAGTTTTCGAAGTTCCACATCCCCGTAAAAGTTAGATGCTAGTGTTTATTTTCAAAATTTCTACACCATAAAAACTCTACACATCACTCTGCTTTGCATTTTTTTTTTTTTTTACAATACATGTCACACACTTAATTTCATAATTTAAAACAGCAAAGACAAGGAAGATATGTTCATGAAATATAATTAAGTAACTATGTTCGTTAAAAACAGAAATATTATTTTAAGAAATTATAATAATAAAAAGGAATGCATTTTATTTAGACATAACTAACATCGAAAATCATACCAATGGAAAAATGGCTTGCATTTAGCGTAAAATTCAGACTATTGCTGTAAACGAAGAAAAATTTCAGAACATATGTTTTACAAACTTCTCGGCGGCAAAGACAAAATTCTAGCGTTTAATAGTAACGTCACGTTCGATATTAGATGAGATATATTACATTGTATGTAACATAGCTTGAATTATTATGTTAATTAGATAATTGTATATAATAATTGTTTGTAACAATTTCATGTTCTTAAACGAATATTTACTGATATTGATTAAAGGTTTTAAATCACTAGCTTCTTCCTGTATGTTTCAAAAAATTGGATGATCTTTAACTACATTTCTCGATTGAAAGTATTCAAGACCAAAGACTAAAAATTTCATATTGAAGCTGGATTAAACTTGGTTCAAAGTCTGTTTTAATGGCGGAAAAGTAAAAAAAAAGACTAACATAAATGCGTCTCTAACTAGCCAAATCAGTACAATGTCACTTTTCTTAGCAGTTTTTTTTTTTTTTTTTGCAATTATTTCTTTTTGACCTTCAGCCTTATTTGCTTACAACAGCAAATGAGACAAAAAATGAGACAGCAAAAAATCCATGGAATTAGTTTATCTAAGACTCTACTGCTCGGCTTTCATAGCTCCAATGGTGTTAAACTGCATAAAGTTTCTGAAGGACGTAACGCTTCGGTGTGTAATAAATGTACAAGATCTATAAATTATTTAGAGCAACAAATTTTATAAATTTAAGCAAGAAATGTTTTTTATATGTATGAATAAACCCGTAACAAAAAATTAAAACTTGTTACTGTCCTTTAATTGAAACTAAGTGGTTTTGTATAAACACATGTGCTTATACACCAAAATCAAAATAGTATTTCACGTTCCTTTTTACAGAAGAAGCATTTCTCATATTGAAAGTGCACAATAGGAATATCATCAATTCCTCCTTTTTACTTCTAAAAGCTTATTTTAAAAACTCTTTATCATGCTAGACTTTAAATTTTGTGTTCCAATAAAATAAACTTTATTTTACCAAGGTCTCAATTGAGTTTTTAATCTGTTCCTGATATGCAAGGAAGTCTCTACTAATGTGTCTAAAACTTTTCCAATTATTTTTACAAACTATGCATAATGTGCAATGTTGGAAGAGAGGCTCATTGCGAAATCACGAACGGTTCATGCTATATGTGTTTGTTGCCAAGAATAGTGTTCTTTTGGAGACTATTACTTGGAGGCGGCTACAAATTTATTTGAAAAAATACGGAAAATGATATGTCGGCTATGAGGCGTGGTGGTAAGCGGCTGGACTTTCTGCGCCGTGTTCCCAGGTTCCGATCTGTGGTGGCCAGTTGGTGGAAATTCAGAAAATAGTCAGTTCCCATGTCGTATGATTATGCGCTATGCAAAAGATCCCTCGGGTATTCGTTTTGCTTTGAAAGCCTTTGTCAAAATTGAATCTCCTGTGCAGTTTTGCATCAAAGAGATCCCAGTTGCCTCTGTTTGGTTGAAACTGGGCGACAAAACTATCTGTGCCTTTCCATCCGTGTCTTAATGGTGGCACATAAAAGACTGCATGCACTACTGTGGATCGCTCTACATCTTCAAACGGCTAACACGCTTATCGCAGTCTCATTAAAATGTAAAAAAAATAGGAGGGGGGTATCTGTGCTGGGGAAGCATTTTAAGCATTTTTTTACTAAATGGTGCTAAATCGTAAAAAAATAAATGTTCACTACAATGACAGATCAGTTGTTTCCAGCGAAATATATGCAAGTAACATATTGTTTTATACTGTGCAAAGATAACTGAGCGCAAAACAGTATTTTGCACTATCTTAATGCTAAATTTACAAATGAAAACCACATTTGCACAATTCGTGATCAAGATCTATTACAGACCAAATACGTACTGAATATTGAATTTTAAAAGTCACATAAAACACGCAGTCTTGAAAAGCTAATTTCAAAGGTTACGAATAACAGAGGCAAAATTACCAGAAATAGAATCGATTTTTAAAAGTAATTCACCGAAAAAAAGAATTAGGGTTATGTTAATCGAATTGACAAAGTTCTCAGCTATAATTACCATGTCAACCCAGGGTGCAGTATAGGTCAGCAGCAAGTAATGAAGATTCTATCGAACAATCGAATGTTACGAAGCAGCAAATGAAGGGTGAACACGCGACGCGTTGGGAGAAAATTTAGCGATGGAGTAAAATTTTATTGCTAAATGTCAAGATAAATTAATAGATAGCGTGGGCCGCTTTCAGTTGAAATGGGGTAAAAAAGATCAATTAATTTTGTATTCTGAAAGAGGGTTTAAGATTATAAAATATTGTTCTTTAATGAGGAACATAAGTCAGAATGGGATGTAAAACATAGATACTCTGTATGCACTGGAGAGAAGATAAATAATTAATTTTTAAAATTAATGGGGAGATAAATTAATAAAAGGTTCGTGTTTTGATAGATTTACTTATGCTCTTGACATAAAAGTAAAATATGAACAATATATCAAAGCATCATTTTTATAACAATTTTATTTCTATTTGTGTTGTGGGTTCATATTTGAAACTGTTTGCTTAAACAAAGTACATGAGATTTATGAGATTATGTGTATAATACAATCAAAACCACTCACAAAATGTCGTGAGGTTCATATTCGAAACTATTTACTTGAATAAAGTACGTGAGATTTATAAGATTGTGTATATTACAGTTAATACAACCCGCAAAATGTACGATTGCAATCTGCGTAAAATAATTTTTCCACACATTATTTTTCCATGATCAATACAATTAAGAAATATCATCACGTTTTGAAATTGATATTATTTCGCACCTGGATACAAGAGGTGGAACAACTTAAAAATTTCAGTTTGTGAGTGATAGTAATATTTTTTAATTAAAAAAATGATAGTTCATGATACCGTTCAGATGAAACGGATCTAAAATAATACTTATAATACTTATCAATCGGTTGCAATACGTAATACATGAGATGAATATTAGTTGTATCTTAGGATTTATATTTTGTGTAAAGTCACTTCCTGTTCCCGGGTGTGAATTTCTTTCTTGAAATCAAGGTAATCATGTTTTGTCAATATTTAATCATATAATTATTATTTGTTTTTACACACATATGTTTCACATTTTGACGTAAGAAAATAAATATTACCCTATAAACAACACTATGAAAATATTCCTGCAGCTAAAATCAAGTTTTTATGTTCCCAATTTTCGCTGAGAAGAAGATTAACTTTTTCTACAAAACATTTTGCCCTTATATTTATGGAATTCCTTCGTCGATTCCTGACCTATGTTTCACCCATGCCTACACTGTAGTTGAATTCATTGTATCTAACTATTTATGTTGAAATTAAAGACATCAAACAACAATATCAATTCATTTCAATATCATCTTCCGCTTTTATCTTTTTAACGAACATCTATTTTAAATACTAGAACGATATGTATAATTTATTTTTTAAAAAAACCTCAAATTCTGAAGAAAATGCAACAAAAGTGCTTTATTTTCTTCAGAATTTGTGCTTTATTTACGTTGTTTTTTTTTTCACTTTAATCACAAAGTTTATTTGGTAATTTTTCATTTAAATATTTATTTTTGGTGTATTTTGCGCATCTGTATACATAAATGGCTACTTCTGTATGTAAGGATGTCCGGGGTAAACTTCAAAGCTACTGGACCGAATTTAACCATTTTTTCACCATGTACAGCAATATTAATAGGAAGCAACATAGGCTATAATTTATTTCTGAAAACCTAGTTTAACCTAGTTAAAATGATAAAAAATAGTAAGTTTCATGTAATTTCCCCATTAAAGGATTAAATATAAAACCCCATTGCTACAGAAATTCGTTGCCTTACAACAGCAATATTAATAGTAATCATAGTAAAAATTTTGAATATAGGCTTCTCCGGAGAAAACCTGAATTTAAAGTCATTTAAATATTTGGAAACTACTTTTTGCATACTTAGAGAAACATAGTAGGGAGCTTTTCCCTTCTTTTTGCACGCAAGCGCGTGTGAGTACTAATAAATTAAATAAAGCTCACGGTTTTTTTAGTGATCTTTGTTAGTTCATATTTTGGAAATTCTTCAACTTTTTATATGCTTAAATGTCGTGCTTTTGTTTCTAACTGAATACTGTTTCGTTCTTTGTATTTATTGATATTTTTCTTTTATGGGTAAGGAAGAAGCTCGATTTTTAATCACGTCAAAGCGGTGGGTTTTGAGTTCTTTCAGTTAAAACAGAAAACGAATGAAAGTAGCGATTATTTCTCACAACTATTACTGACCCAGGCAACGCCGGGTATTTTTTCTATTTGATTGCATAAAAAAGGAAAAGAAAAACCAGATTTTTTTACTTAAATGAATGCAATTTAATGTTTCTACGCCTCTTTTTATTTTATTTTCAACACAGTATCAACTTAAAAGTTAAAGTGCCGAGACAAAAGTGTCGGTTTCCGATCATTATGCCAAACAACACAATTGCTAAAACCTAATTTAAAAAAAAACTAAAAACAAACTAACAACAAAACTTTGGCTAATACAATGTCCATGATTATATAGCAGCGATGTTTACAGTGCGGTTAATTTATTTTGCATTGGTTAATCATGCAACATGCAAATGGTTCTTTATGCAAATGCACATGAAAGAAGTATTAAAATATCGAACAAGATTTCTTATTGATGGTTTAACCTTGATTTCCGTAACTTATGCATCCGCGCTTTTAGAGTTCCAATGGTGTAAGTTACTCATGACAATGAGAGATATCATTAACTTTACTATGATTTCACGCATTAAAAATCGGAAACTTTAATAAAACATTAATTAAGCCTGTTTTTATAATATTTAACACTTTGCATTTCGTAGAAAAAAATAGCATCTTGAACAATGAAAATAAAAAAACAAATAAAATTTTAAAATATTAAATTTGAATGTGTGTGGGTGTTTCTTAATCACAAACTTGTCATCCACTCTAAATATTTAAAATCAAAATAATTCGCTCCTCTGTTTTCCCCTTATCACTAAATCGTTTTGGTTTTTTATCATGCTCGTATACTTCTCTCCTTCAAAAATTCACTCCTCTAAAAATATCACTCAGTACTTTTACTCCTTAAAAATATTCTCGAAATGTCTAAATACAATTCATATTTATTAAATGTAACTGCAAGAGAACAAACAAATCATGCTATTCAGATAAGCTTCAGAAGACCGAGTAAACAAAGTTTTAACCCAGCGTTAAGTTTTCAAATTTACACCTAACGTTAGTGTAACATACGTTATTTTAATTTGCCAGTTAAGAGTTTAATCGGAGAAAACTCGATAAATGATTAAGCAACTCACTGAGTATTAGAGGACGTGCTATAGCTTCCTCTAATTCCGTATCTTTCAGAACCGGAGCTGCAATATCGGTGTTCAAACTTAGTTTATGATGCTATTAGACAAAATAATTTTCCGCTTGTCCCCGAATGGTTTAAAAATGATATAAACCGCATATTCCCTTAGTAGAATAAGACACTATTGACAGGGCGTCCGAAGTATCATGAGGGTGTAACTTAACCATTATTTTTCCATGAAAGTTTCTTAATCAGTCAGCAGTTGACAAAGTTAACCAGTTGGCAAAATTTATTAAAAATCACCCTTTCGCGATTGTTTTAAAGGTACTTAGAAACAAGTGAATAAATTAATAGTAGTATTTATACTAAAATTTGCTTGTATAATAAATAATAATTAGATGTGGAGTTATTTCCCAACAAGTAAAAAACCTAATAAAGTAGAAGTACAGAGTATTGTGAAATATAATTACAAAATACAGTATAATTAGAAAACAAATAATTAGGCGAGATGTAAACAAGTGAAAAATGTAAGTACAATCTACTGCTTCCAGACTACAATGACAAAATTATGGATTTCAAATCTTAAAATTATATCTTAAACGTAAAAAGAACTAATGAAATTCCGTTTGCATCGCTAACTCATTTCTTGATCTACAAAAAGACTGAAAATATTTCAACCGGTTTTGAAAGGTAAAAGGACCGATCAGAAACTGAAATTAATTTCAAGGTCAAACTCTAAAGTTGCGACTTGAGACATGGCTGTTACTTGTGTCTTTCATAACAAAATTGAGTCAGTGGCAGTAATTTTGCTGTCAAACGGATATCAACAGTGAAATGCAGGCATTTAGTATAATTGGGATCCATCCAATTAATTCGTCTCGAAAATATTCATTTTTATTGGAATAAGCTAAGGCTTCGAATGTTTAGAATGATAATTCAATTTTTTAATAATTTCGGAAGAAAAGCATTTTTTTCTTTTCTTAATGATATCTTTTAAGGATTTTGATCTCAAATTTCTTTCCGTCATATTACGTTTAGTGGTCTTTTGCCAAGCACTCAAATAGAAAATTACTCCGAAAATTTTCTACTTTTAGTTCTAACTTAAAAAAAAACTTCAGTAATAAAGTAGAAAAGCTGATTTGACGAAAACGATGAAAATTTTCTAAAAACAACCAAAAAGAAAAAAGTTTTTCAAAAACCAAAATTTACCATTAAATTTTGACCGTTCCTAATCTGACACACTGCTCAAAGTTCAATATAAGTACTTGACATTTCTCAAGAATTTTAACTTTAATTTAGACAAATAAACTTTTAAAGAATTAAATAATTTTGACAAAAAATTTAAAAAATATAAATGTATATATATATTTTTTTAACTGAAGACTGAAGATACATTGTGATGCAATGTTTAAATCCTTAACACGAATTGCATTCTTAATATTTTAATTTCCGTGATATTCGGAAATTAAAATATCATTTTAATTTCACTTTTGAAAATTTTAAATAACTTTTTTTACAGTAGTTAATAGTTTAAAATTTGAATTACATGAGGTTTGGCATATTTTCGTTTTTTTTTTTTTTTTTACTTTTTTAATTTGATTTCCACAGCAACTTTGTTTGAGGAAAAAGATCTAAGATGAGATACATAATTCAACTCTGCGAATTTTTCTAAACTGAACTGTCGTTTCACAAATGCGAAGGAAAAATAGAACCAATCTTAAATCACTACTAAAATAATTTATCGGCACCACACGTGAATTGACGTTTGGAGAAAAAAAAAGTACAATGAAAAGGAAATATTTTTCAAAATGCTTCTGTTTCTACACAATGTGTATGAGAAAACGCCATCACCTCTGAGGATTCCACCTTTTTTTTTTTTGTTTATAATATATACTGAAAGATATGCGTTAACAAATTAACCAATGAATATAAAATTTGTTTTCCGTAGCTAATACGCAATAATCAGTGGACCAACGACGGGGAGGGGGAACCCTCCAAAACCGACAGCTTTAACGCAACCAATTCTAATACTTCAGATTACATTCATATAAGAATGGTTGCAACAACCTACCCCCCAGGAAAAAAAGGCGAGCTCTGTCCGCGTGTCCGCTTTAGTGGCAATATCCATTTTTGATAACCCCACAGTTTGATAGTTCGACATGTTAGGTTGTTCAAATCCGAGTTTGTTACTTTGCATTTGCGATGTTTAACTTATAAATTTTAAACAAAGCTCAAGTTTTTTGATTTAAGGAAAAATAATGTGTTCTGGTAAAAAAAAACAACGTATATAAAATACCAAAGCATGAAGGCATGTTTTTAAACACTAATGGTTTAAATGGGCTGTTTTAATTATTTCTTGCAAATTTTTATCCATTGAAATTAAATGTGTATTTCTCAAATACACCAGCTGCTGTTTTTATAAACTATGGTACAGAATAATTATTGCGTTTAACTTATTTTTTGTTTAAATTTCAACCGTCTGTAGTAGTTTAAAAGAAACATTTTATTCAAATATCGCATCAAAAGTTACAGATATCTATGATCATTTGAATAACAGGACATAAGTTTTCGTTTTGAAATGATTTGCCAATGCTTTGAATTCAGTCTTACATTCACAAATTTATTTAAATTTCGAAACTGTTAAGTTTTCAAATAAATAAATAAATAAATAAAACATTTCAAAAACAAGACGGTGTTTAGTAAAAAGTAATAGCAAAACGTACGAAAAACATTAAATGTGTTTTTCCTAATGAAAAGGTTTCAATGTGCAAAAATTATTGACTTGACACACAGTTCTAATTCTAATTCTATGCATCTCTGTAAATAAACACATTTTCTATGATATCAAACTTTACTGCACAAACAAGATCTTTTGCTGCATTATATTTCTAAAAGCATTTCTTTTGAAATTGCTATATGATGTTGAATATTTCGTAATGTATAGAATTCTAACGATAAGGAATAGTTTTTGCTAATAGTATCAGAGAACTTTTAATGATACATTATATTATCTGCATACGCGTTTCAATGCAAGATTAATATTTTAACAATGCATATAGTAACAAATAATATACCTACGAATCTAATATGTCGTATGTAAGGAGATTTTTGTGTAGGCCACATTTTGAATCTCCACAAGCCTCATGAATCACTACGAATGTATCTTCCAACAGTTTCGCCATCGGAAACATATATTGAAAAGATACTAATAATGCGAGAGTCATAAAGCGCTGGATTTTCATAAAAGAGTTTATGTTATGTAATATTAAGATTTCACCAAAGTACATAACTAATAAACAAATGAAACGGATAACTGGTCAACACTATTTCTTTAGAGGATATCTTTTTCATCTCCACATGCTTCATGAAATTTACTACTGTAAAAAAGAGGGTATCTTCCAAAATTTGTATCAGTAAAAACAACTTATTTGAAATGATTACTAAAATATGAAAGAACTTTAGATGATAAACCACAGAATCTTCCAACGTGTTTTAATGTTTGATTAATCTTGCACTACTGCACACGCATCTAATAAATATACGAAACGAATGACTGGTGTACAAGATTTCGATACAGAACATATTTTGAATCTCTCCTAGCTTTTCAAAATTCTTTAGTGCAAAAAAGATTATCCTTCAAAGTGCCCATCCCCAAAAACAAATCGTCTGAAGCTATTTCAATTTTGATGCTGATTTTTTATTTTACACTGCAGAAAAAAAAATATAGCAATTAATTACCTTTTTTTTCCCTTCTTACAAAAGCTTCGTAAATAGCAGGACCTAATCTCCAGCTCATTGAAATAATTGAAATGCACAAGAAAAGAGAAATTAGATAACATTGACTCCGGCTAGTGTTTTATGCAATTTTCTCCATGTTAATAAATGAAATTCGTGGTATTAAACCTTAACACAGATATAAATCAAGCAAAAGATAATTAAACGCAGTTAGCCGTGTGATCGATTTAGATACACTTACCCTTCTACACAAGAATAAATTTTCACACAATTCACTCCTCACTTACCGTCAAATAGAGTTGGGGAAAAAATCCTTCACACCAAGTCCATCCTCATTTTTAAAAGTCACATATCGTGATAATGTACTTCAAGTCATCATTGTTGATGCATTCACATATACGGAATGATTGAATAAATTTTTCTAAGTTAAGAAGAGACTGCACGATCGCAAGTGTGATTCGACCGGGGGGCAGTATTCGGTCTGTTATCGTCTGCCGCCTCGCAGCCGACTTTTAAATCCGCCACATTGCGCCACTCGTCAGTCGCACTTGCCACTTCCCATTCGATACCCCTTCCCCACTCCCAGCGAGACGATGACGTCTATTCGGCAGAAGTCACCAGCGCCCTCTGGTTTGAGAGGATGATGCGGTGATCGCCTGGAGAAGGTGCAGAAGTATGGATGGAATGATCATCGAAGGGTTGGTTCGGGAGTCGGTTAATGTGGCAAATTGTTCTGGTGCTCTACTTTCCTATTGTTAAGCTGTAAAGGAATTTTGGGGCAGTTTTAATTCTCTTCACTGATTAAGGGGTTTTGTTCTTTCTCAAAACAACATAAAAGAGTCGAATTCTCTCATTCATTAGCACAAAATATTCCAAACTATGTAGTACTCAAATTTGTGCAAGCTGTCTTAAGATGTGTGACGAAAATACTTTCAAAAACTATTTTTTTGTGTTCTTATTAGTGTTAACAATACTTTATTATTTTTTCAAAAGAAAAAACAGCTTTGCTTAAAAAAAAAATCTTTAAATAAGCTCATAATTTAAAATAAAATATGCCTTATTCTTTAAGAAAAGGAAACTTTTAACTATTTCACTCATTTTTAGGCTTATAAACTTGAAACCTGTCATCTTCTATTAGGTCATACAGTTTGAATGAAACTATTTTATTATTTTTTCAATAGAAAAAAGAGTTTTGTTAGAGAAATCATACCTTTATCATAATTCTTTAACATTTTTAGATTAATACCGTTCGGGATATTTTTTGAATTCAAATTTGTGTTGTTTTGTTCCTTCGTTTTACCATTTCTAGTTTGGCATTTAAAAGAGCGTTTCATTATGTTTTACATATTGATGGCAAATCCGTATTAACAACGTTAAAGTTGCACAAATATCACTTGCAGACACGATTTTCACATCAAAAAGAACAATTTTTACAATGCAAAAAAAAAAAAAAAAAGCTTACACCTACGACATTTCAACCTTTGCCGTTATTGGTTTTTGTGCTGATTTACAACTATTTCAATAAATTGCACTAAGGTAAAAGAGATTTCATGTAAAATTGGTGTTCGTTTATTTTTTCAAATGCTTAACGTTATATGATTCAGAAGAAAAAAAAATGCCAAGTTTAAATTATAAATCAAGCGAAGTTTTGTTAAAATCTTCGTTAAGTTCCTTTCTGAGAGTTTTCCTTTTTTTTTTTACTCGCAATGTGTAACATTTTAAAAAGTTTTCAATTCTTAAGATACTCACACAGCTTTATATGAAAAAATAATCAGTACTACTTAAAACGGCAGTGAACTTATCTGTTATACGATAACTAAGGTTGGGTTGCAATTTGCAAAACATTAAAACGGTGTTGAAAATACATAAGTAAGCGATTCTTATTTTTGACAATTTTAAGTTTCATCTTTTGTCGAACATAGCGATAGCAGTCCCTGTAAAAGGAATTTCACCAAATCCAAAAGTGAGGACTGTATAAAGTATTGTATTGAAAAAGTTGAAGAAATATGTGATCTACTACTATATATTGCCAAATATAACAATAATTCATTTTTTTATCTCGACATTTTGCTACATCAAACAAATATTCTCTAATTCTTGTCGGAAAAACAATACGAGAACTGACTGCATACTCAGTGAAGTGATTTGTCTTAATATTGAAATTTGCATATTCATAGGTTTATTAAAAAGCATTGCATAAAAATTTATCTTTCTATTCGTTTAGAACTCCTTTTTAATATGTTTCTGGATAAAAAGGAAAGACGTCTCTTCCTTTTAGAAGTATCTTGACATTTTTGCGGAAAAATAAAATTCTGTAGGAAAGGGAGCGGCACGAATAATAGTATAGCGATAATAATAATGTATTCCTATACTGGTAGTAATAACGATTTCTTTGTTTATAAGGTAAATTGACAAAAATTTTATGGAACAGATTGAATCGATGAACAATTCCTCGGATGTGAATTGTTTACGGCTCACGCAGATCGTGAGAGCCACGGTCTCCTGACTTGACATAGCTGGACTTTTTTTATGGGGAACTGTTAGAAAAAAAATGTACGCAGTAAGGAGCCTTAAAACGGAGCAACTAAAACAAATAATAAGTGATAAAGAAACAAAATACCAACACATATCGCTCACCTACTACAACACTGCAACGTCTGCAAAAAATACTTTTCGAGAAAAATTAATTTAAATGTAATGCACCTTTGCTTAAATTCTTATAGTAACATACTCACGCATCTCAAAAAAAAAAAAAAAACTTTTTTTTTTGTTTGTGGCTGTCTTGCATTTTAATAGAACTAATAAATACGAACCAAGACATGTATGTAACTCAGAATCGACAATTTTTGACTTTTGGTGTATTGTTTTAAGTGTGCGAATTACTCGCAGATATCTTTCGCGCCATCCAAGAAAGGTGGAGTGACTTACAAAGCCATTCCATTGAATACATTCTTATACTACTTGTTTGTTTGTACTTGTAGTTAGTTAATGCAAAATTTTTTCGGGAAAGTGTCGATAGACCTTTGAAACACATTTAAGTAAAATGTATCACTGAGCTTCAAGAGACAAGAACACTTGATCACATGAGCAAAGTGTTAAGCCATCTTTTATTTCAGGAATTTATTTCAGATCAGGCTGCGTTTGTGCCATATTTGCTCCTAAAATATAAAGATAGACTCCATAGATAGTTTGATTTGGCAATTTATGTTATTGTATTCTCGCTTCTTTACGGAGTTCAGAGAATACTTTTCGCACTTTGAGGGTTAGATCGTTTTCGCCGTGACGTAAGTTAAATTTGTTGTGAATTATGACGTGCATCTTTATTAGCATAGTGAACCGTCATTTTGTTTCTAGAGTGTCGCCAGTTTGCTTCAGGGCCATCGCCATCTCGCCAACGTAAGAGTTTGTCCCCAGGTAAAGTTTTGACCTATGAAGTGAGCACCTATCATTATCTGAGCATGGAACGTATTTTCTGGATATAGCATCTTACGGTTTCCTGGGAAACATCTTAGTTAAGGTCACGACAGTGCCCCTCATTAGCACTCAGAGAGGTGAGAGGTAGGGAAAAGTCTTTGCATCCATTCAGGAAAAGTTCAATTCGACAGTTTTAGGTCGCAAACTATCTTTGGTGAAACGACAGTGATGTAGCTAACGTGACAAATAGAAAAATGAAAACATTTATTTCTTGTACAAAATTCAAGAAATGCTTTGTTGTGCATAATAAGTATTTAGTCTAGAAATTGTTTCAAACTTCTTTCGACAACTACACGAAAAGTGTATTACGTGCAATCTGCGTAGTTGATTTTTTTACACAAAATTGTTTTCGATAAAAATGTCAAAATATCAGAAAAAAATAATGTCGTAAGTAATTAAAAACGTTTTTCTGTATGATAGCCACTTCAAAATAGGCGAAAATCTAATAATCCATTGATGATATTTAGTTAAAAGTAAGCATGAATTTTTTTACCATGAAATGGAAAGCCACTTTTGGTATTCTGTCTTTATTTTATGCTTACAAACATGAAATATAGATCGGTTTTTACCTAGCAGATCTACCGGATCATCATTCTGCATAATCAGTGTTTACTGTTGACAAGTAAAAACGCCCCAAAAGGTTATCAGTATGTTATTGCATATTTCATATTCACATACTTTTTCATGGCTGATGATATTTTAACTTGAAAAAGATGTATACCGAAAATATTTTGTGCAGAAAAAAATTTAATCGTACCGTAAAATCTACGTATAAATGTTTGAGCATCATTATTTCCAGAGCTTGCGTGCAATCGCAATCCGTTTGTCACAGTTTGCGTGATTTTTAAAAACGCCCCAACGGAACTTTTCTTTTCGTTTAACCTTTCTGTTTCTTTCTTTTTCTTTTCATTTTTCTTTTTCTGCGTTAGGACTGAAAGCATGCAAGGCAGTCAGATAAGACCCTTGACTAGTAAATAAGAGCGTAGACAACTATGAAGTTATTGCATTTGTTGTTGTAATTATATGTTAAGTAGCATAATGTAGTCCTGAGAAAACGTATTATTAATCTTAGCATTTATTTCCAATAAAAAAAGCAATTTAGCTACAAAATAATATTGACTCCACGTAGGGTGTTCTACAAAAGAACTAACTAGGCTGGAGATCTCTTTCTCTCTCTCTCTTTCAATCGCAAAAATTTAGCGTCTTAGAAAATTTAAACGGAGATGGGGGGAATTGGAATAGAAAGAATATTTCATTTAAATGTTTTGTTAGTTTTGGAATGCGAAACGTTGAAAAATCCAAGCGTTGAAAAACAAAATAGTTCACATCTCTTCACTGCATTTGTATATTTGACACCTCCAAAATGAGTGTCACTCCTCTAAAAAAATATCAAGTAGCATTTTCGCGCCTCAAACAAAGACAAGAAAAAACACTCACTATTTCTCTGACTATGAGGTAAAATGCTTTCTTAATAGCATTAAAAAATTATTCCAGTTAGTTTTATCTTCGTTTTACGTCATTCCTTTTTAATCTATTTCGTTCTCATCTCCTTCTTCGTTCAAACTTTAATGCGCAGTTCCAAGAAGAATGTCATCAAACCGGCCTTTCGAAAGTAATTAGCAGCATTTTAAATGACAGTATTTTTAACTAGTAATTTATATTTTGACAGTTTCCTAGTTTAACTTTGCGATTTGATTGACGCCTCTGTCACAGACTCCAAAACTTGTCTACGTATATCTTTATTACTATCTTAAATCTCTCAATTATTTACCTATAAGAAAATCGTCCGTCAATATATGACGGGTGAAAATTGCTTCTAAATTTGAACGAAGCAATTTCCTGCTTGGTGATATTTCGATAGCTGAAATTTTAACCCTAACTCAGGCAAATAGTGTTTATTGTTGACAACTTTTTTCGTTTCTTCATTCCCCTGAAATGACAGTCTTACCAGTAAAACAATTAAGTTACCGGATTAAGTTTCAGTCTTGTCACAATAAAGCCTGTCCCTGCATGTCAAACATTACCAAAACATATCAAATTATCATATCGTATAACGAGTTTCATTGTTGATGACGCTAGGAGCGTTATTCTATCATTGGCTATTATATACACTGGTGTGCAAAAATTAAGGACGAAGTCGAAAAATTAGCATATCAGCTGAACAAAGAGGCAGAGCGGACAGAAAGACCAATCAGGAGATTAAGTAAGGTGATGTACGGTAGCACATGCGCAGATATGCAGGCAGACGAAATGGGGGAGTGTCTGAGTAGTATAAAGCATGATGTCGGTGTAAGATCAGTATTTCTGGCAAAGAGATTGCGCGCCGTATAGCAGTTAAAATCACATCGAGTTGCTGCCTCAGCGAGAAATGGCGAATAATCAATCTGTTAGACGACATCTGGATGCTTTTACCCGAGGTCGAATCATTGGGAAGTTGGAGGAAGGCCGCAGTACAGCTATCCGGGGGTTCAGTAGTGGTCGTCCACGAGGAACCACACCCGCAGATGACCGGTATATTGTCTTACAGGCCAGAAGAAACAGGCGGCAGACAGCGGGAGAAATCGCTAGACACACGACACAGGCGACTGACTGGGCGACCGATATTGCGTTTTACCGTGGCAAGAAGACTGCATGGTGGTGGTGGTCTGTTTGCACGACGCCCTATACGGTGTGTACCTCTAATGCCTGCCCATCGGAAAAGGCGTTCTCTGTGGTGCCGGGAACACCGGAATTGGAGAGACAATGAATGGGGACGATAACTCTTTACAGATGAGAGCAGATTCAGTCTGAGTAGCGATTCTCATCGCATACTCATCTGGAGAGAGCGGGGAAGCCGCAATCATCCCTCGAACATCATTGAAAGGGACAGGTATGGAGGTCGCGGCGTTCTCGTTAGGGGAGGCATCATACTTGGTAGTCGTACAGACTTTCACATCTTCGACGCAGGTTCAGTCAACGGGACCCGTTATTGTAACGAGATTCTTCTTCCATATGTGCGTCTTTTTAGAGGCGCTATGGGTCCGCAGTTCCTTTTCATGGACGACAATGCACCATGTCATTGCACAGTAGCTGCCGAACAGCTCTTAGAGAGTGAGGATATTGAACGTATGGATTGGCCGGCACGATCGGATCTCAATCCCATCGAGCATGTATGCGATTTTCTAGGCAGACGCTTGGCAGCTCGTACCTTACCACCAGTAACGATTCGGGAGCTTCGATTGGCGCTGCAAGATGAATGGGCAGCAATGCCTCAACAACTCATTGACACCCTCATTCTCAGCATGGGCAGACGCTGTGAAACCTGCCTAGAAGTCGGGGAAGCTCACATCCCCTACTAAAGACCGGATGTTTCTTGATGGACACTCATCACAGGGATGCTTCGGCCTTCAGTCGCATTGCGCTCCATGCTACTTTTTCAATAAAGCTTCTTTTTATCCCTCTGATTTCTCTTTTAGTAAGTGTTGCTTACATTACACACGTCCTTACGTATTCTGGATCTTACGGTATTAAATGTGTTGATTTGGAAAGCTTTTGTACAAAGTTATATTGAAAAAACCGTCTCGTCCTTAATTTTTGCACACCAGTGTATATATATGAGGATATGCTTATTTTCAGAAATTTTGACTGCCACAATTTACAATGAAACTGCAATGATATGCATCTGGATTTGAAATAACATAGTTACATATCTCAATACTTTATACTCTACAGATAACATTTTAACATATTATGGAGAGAAAAAACCAAACGAAATGTGTATGTTTTTTTAACTGTTCAGGAACTGAACAGCTAAAAATTGATTTTTCGTTACTGATTAAAAATTGATTTTTTCTTACTTAAATCACTTTTAACTATTTTCATCGCTAAATTATTGCACCTGTTATTTTTTACCGTAGGCAGAAAATGTTATAAAAATGTATCTTTCCCAATCTTTTGAATGAAATCAAACTCGAAACGCTACGATAATTATATCGAGTAGAAAGGTCCACTTTTGTGCCAAAAAAATAAATTCCGAAAAAAAAACAACAACTTTTCATAGATTTTTTTTTCCCAAGACGGTCTAAAAATTTTAACGAAATAGATCCAGTAGTTTCCGAATCTACCGCGGGCATTCAAATTTGAAATTTGTAATTTTATTTATTCAAAGATTGGACGTTTTCTAATGAAAGTTTTTTAACATATTGGTTATCCTTATTTATTTGAGACGGATATTTGTCACGTGACTCACTTCTTTTATCCGGCATAAAGTAATGCAATAATTTAGATAAAGGGCGTAGCACCAGGCGCAACCTGACAGCGATTGGTATTAAAGGGAAATGCTGATTTTATTTAAAAACCATCGACCTTATTCGAATATGAACTTTAATAAAATGCCTGTGCTAACTTCTTTTTTTACTCCTATACATTTTCCTGACTTATATTGCGTATTTTTTTTCTTTGTTACTATTTTATGTCTGCCTGTGTTGGCCATTAATCTCAATCAATCGACAAAATCTACAGCAACGTGAGCGAAGACGTTGGTAAAAGTTTGTTCTTTTTAATGAAGCACGACTTACAGATACTTTTAGAAATGCCACACCAACGCGAATAAAACTCCAATAAATGTATTCATAATTCAGACACTATGTCAAGAGAGCATTATTGCCGAAATCCATGTTCATTGCAATATCAAACTTCATTCTTCCAATATTTTCAGAAATACGTAGGCGAAGCTTGCGGATTTTGTCCGAAACTGGACAATCTCCTTTATGATAAATACCTTTAAAAGCGGGCAGGCGTTTCAACATTTGCAATAAATGCGGATTATCAATCTGTACGACCACGATATATGCAGAATTTTCGTCAAGCCTCGCTGGAAGTTCAACCGAACGCTCCGCAGTTTGTTGCGAGAATTAATTTCTGCATAATCTCAACTTCCAATATCCTTCTTCATCCGGCGACAGGGATTTATGTTCGCTATTGATTTGGGCGCCCATAGCATTTGCGATGCGAGCTTTGAGAAAATATTGATGGATGTGGACTCCTGTGTGTGTTTAGTCTGAGCTTAACAGTAATATTTTATATTAAACCTACGTGAAATTACGATAGATGAGATTACTTTTATTGATTCTAAATCCAGTGCATATATATATATGTATATTAGGGTGTCCCAAAAAATGAAAGTCTTTTTTTTTAAACGCATACCCTTTTATTTATTTTTTCCTTTTGTTTTATATTAAAATCGTTGTAAAAAGTTTCATGCAATTTGAAGCAGAGTAACCCGTTCCGACTTGCGCCTAAAGGCCTAAACGTGTAAATAGCACGTGTATTCATGAGCAAGCGAACGCTGACGACGCGATACTTTACGAAGCTCAAAACAGCTGTAAACAGTGCACAGGAAACAAATGAAAACAGAAAAACATATGTTGACGGGGGAGGGGGGCTCTCCGTGGCAATTTGAAAACCGTCAAACGTGTCAGTACGAATACATTCCGGTCAGCGAGTGCAGTATAATCTTTCCATAGGGAACGAAACATGGCAGTGGAATTGCATAGTTCGAAAAAAGAGATATTTTTAATAGGAGTCGTAAAACACCAAATTACGGGCTTGAAACTTCCCTCTAACGGACAAGTTCTGTCGGTTTTGTTTTATAACATTCGAGAAGTAAATTTAACCATCAGTGAAAGTGCAAATCTTGCTATTCGGGAATGCAGCGTCTTTTGGGAAAAGGCACGCATTCCCACCAATCGTTGCCGAATTGTGTGAATAAACTTAAAAACCTGTATCAAATTTGGAGAGCCTTACAAAAAAATTCAAAGAAGCTGCAAGAAGTATTCAGGCAGTGCCAACAAGAATTTGAGAGTAATTTAAACAATTAATTCAATATTGCACATGCTGATGCACTTCGGTCAATCAAAATAGAGAAAGATGGGATTTTCTTGCCACTCTAAAGAGAGCCCGGCCGACGTGATCAATTTATGTGGAGTTGATAAAAAAACTGGCCGATAAAGAGGAAAGGGCTCGACTCTTTAAGCTGTCACAGAAGAAAACAGGCGCATTGAATACGATTCCGCTTCAACATCCTCGGCATTGTATGAACTTGTGCAAAAAGATTCCTCTTCGAGCTCTAGTGAAAATATTAATTCAGAGGATTTCCCTGAAACATATAAATCAGTACCTGGAACAAGTTTATCAGAACCTGGAACAAGTATATTAGAACCTGAAACAAGTAATCCAGAACCTGGAACAAGTATTATCAGAACCTGGAACAAGTAAATATGTAATGAGGAGCGATTTTATTACTCCTAAGTCGGTTGCTGCATTGGACAGGTGTCCAAGTATACGAGATTATGTGTTTATTCTTGAAGCTACTATTGACGCACTTGGGTGTAACATTGATGAATTTCCCACAGGTAAATCTTCAGTTCAAAAAATTCGAACCGAAAAGCGAAATGAGCACGAGGAAAGAATAAAAATTGGTTTTCAGTACGATGTACCATATGTAGTGAATTTACCTTGGGATATGAAACTGTTGCATGCTTTGAGTGCTCAAAAATAAAAAAAAGATCTCTTATCTATAGTAATTTCATATGGGTGTGACGAGCAACTCATTGCTGAGTCTAAACTGGATAATTCTACAGGAAAAGAACAAACACAGGCTGTTTGAAAGGCAGTTTTAGATTGGAATCTCGAAGACAAAGTTAAAACTCTTTGTTGTAATACTACAGTTTCCAAAACAGGTCCTTTAATTGGTCTTTTCTCTTTTCTTGAGCAAAAATTTGATAGAGAAATGCTTTCCTTTGCTTGCCACCATCATATATACTAACTGATCCATCCCACTAAAATACAGTGATATGGAGGAGCTTCGGAGTTGTTCCGAACTGTACCCTAACTTGAAACATTTACTTGACTTTTACCATGCTGAACTTACTAATATTACGGTCAGGGATGACTATCAAGAGTTGATAGAACTGCCTATCATATTTTTAAGTGGAAATATAGAAAATAAATTTAAAGTAAGACCACCGGGAGCCATGCACCAAGCTCGATGGATAGCTCGAGCAATTTACTCCCTAAAATTATTACTATTTCGTTTACAACTAAAATTAGATACGAAGGAAAATGAAGCATTGTTTGATGTTTACTTGTTTGTTGTGACAATATACGTGAAACCATGGCTGCAATGCATTTTGGCAGTCAAAGCACCCAACAAAGATTTGTGCTTTTTGAAAAAAGTGTACGAAAAATGTGAACTCAGTTATCTCAAAAGCTGCTCTACAAATATTCATCCAGCTTATATGGTATGGTCAATAATATTTCATTCTTTGATGCAAAAAATACGGTGTCAATGCTTAGAGCAGTAAACGATGCAGCTGAAAGAGCGGTAAAAATGATGCAGGACTTTCATGGTTTGCTAACAGCTGATGAGGAACAAAAACAATTTGTGTTACGTTGCGTTCAAGAGCACCGGAAGCTCTATCCTGACTGCAAAAAGCAAACATTGAAATAAAAATATGTGCAGTAATGTTTCTTGTAGTCTAATATTGTTGTAAATATCTGCTTTAAATAAATTGATGTCGCGTGTAATAAGGAATTGTGCAATTAGCAATCTTTCCACTGTAGTCGTCGTACAGGATTTCATTTCCAACTTTGACTTCAAGTCGGCACGGGTTCCCGTTATTTTACTGCAATAAAACGTTTTTCTCGTGCTTCTGAGGTGACTGGTGACTGACTCATCTAAAAAAAAGCGGTCTAGAAGAATCGAGATGGTTTCAATTACCCACCCTAGTGTCTAAAACCTCAATGCAGAAAGTTGCCAGCAAGTGAAGCTTTGAGTTCCCCGCCCAAAAATAGTGTGAAATTTTTTTGCAAAGCAGTGCTTATTTTTTGTATTTTTAGTAAGTATGTTAGTAAAAAAAAACGTTATTTTATTCTGTTTTAATATATTTTTCATTGTCATTATATTGCAAACAATTGTATTGTGAAGCAAAAAAAGTAATAGGGCAGGTTTTTCGCGGAGGCAGGTTTTTCGCGGTATAGTGCTTAGGAGAAAATAAAATATTTTTTCGATCCTTGACACTTGACACCCTCAGAGACCACCCGCACCTACCAATTGCTCGGTTTATTGGTTTTAAATGCTCAGATAAATCTTAGCAAGTGGGTCTCTAAGGAACTTTATTTAAATACTTAAAACATTACATAATTATCTGTTACAATTTTGATTTACTCTTGACAAAAATTTTGGTAATTTAACATCAATAAATGTAATAAAGTAGACAAAATCAATGCATAAATTTTTTACGATGATACAATAAAACATAAACGACACTAGATAGGTGTTGCTTTACAAAAGATAACGTGCTAAAGTGCAGAAAAAAAACTAAATTTAAACGATATTAACTATTAAAAATAGAAAAAATATGTGTATTAGTCAACGCCTTGAAACGTGAAGCCTTCATTAGCCAAGAGACTGAAAACCGAGTTAAGTCTGATGCGAGTATGATGTTGTTTAAAAGGCGATTAATATGTTTTTATTGAATGAAAGACTATGATTACGTCTGATATGCAAATGCGATGTTAGTGGACAGAAGAAAATGTGATGTTCCGGAGAACCTAATTCCCTGCAAGAGCAATCAGAAGAATCAGAAAGGTTAAATCTGTGACGATATTGTGGGAATAATGCATGGCCAGAAAGGAAAAATTTTTCAAACCTACTTTTAATGCGATATTTTTTCGATCCACTCTAATATCCAAATTTTGCAGATTGTAAACTAAGTTCGTTCAATAAGCATAGTTGCAGCTAAATAGTCTCCTTTTTGCAAGAAAATCGCAACAATGTGTATTATAGGTGCGTTATAATAATAAATTTCGCCATGAGTTGAGGTCGTCTTCAATTTTAATACTCTGAGCTAATTGATGCAATAATAAACATTTAAATAAACTTGAGATTGATTTAATGCTATTAAAATGCGTTTGCATTTTATTTCGAATTACATAACAAGAACATTAACCGTTCAAATATTATATTAAGATATTAAATAGGTATCGAGCGATATTAAATGGTATGGTAAGTGAAGACAATGATAGAATTAATTGAAAGAGTAGCTCTATCCACTGCCAGAAGGCGAACCACATAAAGCGTAGGTAAGTCAAGGTAAGTTCACATATGCATTATGAACATGAGTATCTAATTGAAGCTGAGAAATGGAAACGCTTGCCTAAGGTTTCAAACACGTCTAGGAATAGAAAATTGTATTTATAAAGGAATACACGTTTTATGTAGTTGATGAACTTAAAATTAATATATTTGAAAACATAGTATTGTTTTATATGCAATGTTCCAGACAGCCCGGTTATCACATTCTGAAACTGCAGTTTCATCTTTATTAGAACTTCTTAGTCAGGAATAGTGAATAACCGGTATATTGTATACAGTTCTGCCTTAGCCCTGGCTTAGGGGTGGTAACTTCTGCTAAATAGTTTTGGTTCGCTAAATTATTATTTTCAAGCTTTTTCATTAGGTTTTCTCTTTAAGTTAGCCTGTATTATAAGTTCACATCCTCAGAAACACTGAATTCTGGAGGTAGTATCCGTGTTATCCCTTAAAAAGTGCGGGTTTGGTTTTAAAATTATAATTTTTCGCTGCTGTTTGAGATCGTTCCTTTAAGGGAACAAGGGACTTTTGAATTTTACTTTTCAATTTTATAATTTTACACCATGTATTTGAAGTAATAGAACAAAAATAATATTTTCATATCAATATTAGACATTTTAAATGTTAATTTAAAAATTTTAGGGTTAAAAAAGGTGTTTTGTGAGGCATATGGAACGCAACATGGGCAGAATTGAAAACACTCCAGGCGCAATTCATGTAAACGAAAACCAACAATATTTTTTTTCCAGATGTAGTTTATCCGTATGAACATAAATGGGCATTGAATTCAATCTATGTGCGTATATAAACTAGAAAAAAAAAAAAAGCAAATTATGAATAGAATTTTACGTTTTTTTAATACGTATGCTACTTTGCTAACAGCGGGTAAATAGTAAATTTTTGTATTTGGGTAAAGTAATGCCCAGTTTTATGAAGTATAAGACTGTTAATGTGCTCAAAAAATTTTGAAGCGATACAGTGAAAAATAATGCGGTGGGAGCATTTCGAGCCAAAAATGATGATTAAAAACGTGTAAACAAAAATCAGCTGATACTTTTATCCCTTTAAATACCACGCCCCCTTTTTTAAAAATGTAAATAAAATGCGTAAAAATCATAATATCGCAAAAATGAAAATGGATTATCAAAGCTGGTACTAAGCTCTATTTTTTTGGCGCAAAAACAATTTTTGTGAAATTTGGTTGATTTTCCGAATGTATAAGGTCCCTTGTCCCCTTAACTATTATGATGTTTCCTTTAATTAATGTACAACTTTAGCTTTCGTGAAAGAAACTAGTTTGTTAGCTTTTCTTTTTCGTTTTTTGGATTTATTCCTGGTAAAAATCAGTTATCATTTTATTTGAATTTCCTTTACATCTCTCTAAAAGTTCATTTAACACAATATTTTCAATTTTTTTCATTAATTTTCATGTTATAATGAGGACTATCGCTTTAATGATACCAAGATTTTTCTTTTAGTTAATGAACTGCTAATTTTAAAACCTGAACTTCTAATTTTTAAACTGAAGCAATGCATAAAATTTCAATACCTTCGTTTCATTCGGAAATAAATTCCTGATGCTGACATGTTTTTCATGCTCTTACTTAATTCCCTTTTCTGTTCGAAAACTAAACCAGAAAGAAAGATTCCTACTTTTTAACTTGCGGAAAATTTAAAAAACGTCAAAGCCTTATCATGTATCCGATATCGCATTACTTCGCCTTTTTCTCCTCCTCACAGCGGGAAAAGCTTTTGACAGGACAAATTTTGTGAAACACGACAGCTTAATACGACGGTCTGTGACATAACTCCCGCTGCCGTCTCCCAATCTCTTGATTTTAGAGAAGCCACCGGCAGCTCAAAAATTGCCATTCAAGATTTTGCATTGTAATATCATATAAATGCATTTCTGTTCAACGTAAGTAGGTTTGATGTACTTGTTTCTTCACTTTTAAAATGATAAACACTAAAATCATACAATATGTTTTATTAGTTTATGGATTGGTGCATGAATTTCATATTTTGTGAAACACGACAGCTTAATGCGACGGTCTGTGACATAACTCCGCTGCCGTCTCCCAATTGCTTGATTTTAGAGAGGCCACCGGCAGCTCAAAAATTGCCATTCAAGATTTTGCGTTATATTAACATATAAATGCATTTCTGTTCAACGTAAGTAGGTTTGATGTAATTGTTTCTTCACTTTTAAAACGATAAATACTAAAATCATACAATATGTTTTATTAGTTAATGGCCTGGTGCATGAATTTTATATTTTGTGAAATATGACGGTCTGTGACATAACTCCATTTGACGATAAACTTTACGTTATAAGGTCAGTAACTTTTATATAGGAGACTGGGGAAACTTGACTCCCACCTTAGTTTTCAATTTTTTTTTTCTCTGTTGCATATTATCAGTTAAAACAAAAAAAAAGTAAGTGAACAAAGGTAATGGTTTCCTCTAGCTAACAGTATATTTTTAGTTGAAGTTAAACATACAGTTTTGGTTAAATAATTGTTTTTAATAATTTCATAAAGGGAACATGTATCCCCACATCAAGAGATACATGATCCCTTCATGAGGGATACTTGATCCCACTGAGAAAATACATAGAATTTTCATCAGATCAGCAATTTATTTATGGATAAAACGATAAATACTCAAATCATATAATATGTTTTATTAGTTTATGGCTTGGTGCATGAATTTTATATTTTGCGAAATACGATGATCTGTGACATAACTCCATTTAATGATAAATTTTACGTTATAGCGTCAGTAACTTTTATATAGGAGACTGGAGACACTTGATTCTTACTTTAGTGTTCATTCTTTTTTCTCTACTGCAAATAATCAGTTTTTTTTTAATTAATTAATTATTTTTTTAAGTACGTGAACTTAACGTTTTTTAAGAACGTGGCAATTGTTTCTTCTATCTGACAAAATTTTTTTAGTTGAAATTAAACAGATAGTTTTGATTAAGTAATTGTTATCAATAATTTCATAAAGGGATCATGTATCCCCACATCAAGGGGAAACATGATCCCTTCATGAGGGATACTTGATTCCACTGAGAAAATACACATAATTTTCATTAGATCAGTAATTTATTTATAGATTTTAGTTTTCTACATAATGTTTGTAAAAAAATAACTCTATTTCTAATTTTCTTTATTAGATTATAATAATGTGAACACAAAATACCATTGTTTTAAATTCCACTAGAACATATGTAAAAAAGGTACACAACTTTAATGAACTTTTGATGCTTTTGATCAGTTACTTATTCTCCAATACAGTTGTGAACAATATATTTTATAAATGAAGCTAACAATTTTTTTAGGTAGCGTAATAAAGCTAAAATTACAAGAAATTTAAAAAAATGGATGACAAGCACAAAAATCAACTTTTATTTGCTTCTTTTCTTGAAATAATAAAATTAAGAGTCTTATCAATTGAATTAATTTTAAAACAGAGGGAAGAAAAATGTAAGTATCAGTGTACTTCTAAAAAAGAAAAGATAGCCTAGCATATGTTTTCAAAGCCTGAAAAGTCAAATGAAAACAATTCGTTTGTTGTAGTTCTTAAAGTTACGCTGAACCCAACTGGATGTATGCAGCATAACACATTTTGTCAATTTTTCAACAAAAATAGATTGATGAAGCATATTACCTTTTGACTTTAGAAATCTTATTTCAAACTCTAGAAATCCAATTTTTCATTGTATCCACTACTAGGTCTACATAATGGGAAACTCACTTTTTTGTTGTAAATCTAACTATAACAAAATCATTTTTTCCCTTCAGACAAAGATTTGACATTTATTTCAATTTGTTCAAGCTCATTTGGCTGATCAGAACATAATTCAACAGTAGGGTTAGTTTATGTTTAGTTCTTTGACTTGTTATGTGGGTGTGGGTTACAAGTGCGCACTGATATTGTTTAGCATATTTAGTGCAGTGATTGTTTAATCCATATCTCATACAATGATAAATTTTATTATGTTAACACGGATTTGAATGTTTAAAGTTAATGTCAACTAAGTAAGCAACAGTTATATTGTTTTCATTGTGTTTACATTGTCATACGGATACTTGATCCCTGGGATCATGTATTATGTACCCTCAAACACACTTGTTCTATTATTAACAACTAATGGCAATTTACTAAAAATATGTCTCAATTATTAAAAAGACTGTCTATACTTTAACGTTACACTTCGATATTTTTTTAAATTATATATAACGGATAATCTAAACTTCGGAATGCTTTCCTAAAAAAGCTGACCTTGACACATTCAGACAATCATTTCTTGAGCTAAAACATAATAGTTGAAAAAAAAAATGTTGCCCGTTTTTTATGTACAAGTATAAATTTAATATAATTGTCAGGTTTCAAATCTATGCTTATTGATTTTCATACATTTTTGGCTGTGAAGTCATATATCCCCAGGGATCAAGTATCCCCAATCTTTCCTACCATTAAACCACTCAGACAACCCGAAATGCGCTTGCAAACTTTAAACGCGTTTTTCTCGAAACTACCTTTTTCAATACAGCTGACAAAATATCTCAATTTCTAATGCACAGATTTATTTGAAATTTGCTACCGACTTTCTTAATACTATCAATTTTATCTTCACGTAGGGCTTTCTGTATTTTTGTTCTTTACTAGTTTTAAAAAATTACTAAATTTGAAAAAATGAGGCAAAAATAACCTTTTTTTTTTAAAGGACGCCATTTTTTTTTCGAATCGGCTACGTCCACACAATTCTACATCCTTGTTTAATAAGAATCAACCTTAATTTCATGTTTCAAATCACCAGGAGGGTTGGAATTTTGTCAACCAGTAGACATCTCCCCTCCCCTTTTGCCGGCCTCTACTGATTTCAATTTTGAGTTCGTTTTCCCGACTTTTATTCATTTTTATACTTATCAAGTATCACTAAAAAAACTGATGCAAAAATTGATCAAAAAAAAAAAAAAAAATTACAGTTTTTTTTTATTACGACTGCACAATCGCCTCAAAATCGAGCCTCTAAATTAGAATACGCCCTTAACACAATATACTATACTTTTTTCAAAAATTAAACTTTGGAAAATAGTTGTAGCTTTCCATCGTTTATGGATCATAACATGTATGCCATCAGTTTGTACAGAATGTATTGAACCAACTTTCACAAAACGTATATGCTATATATGTTACCAATTTATAGTTTTATATAAAAAAGAAAAAACAAATCCACACCCAAACAGCAAATCTTATGGCTTTTTAAAGCACTAAACGCAATTTGGAATCCTTTCTTTAAATGAATTTTGCCAATTCTAAATTTTTCCCTATCAGTCTGCTAAAATATGTTTTCTCCCCAACCGAAAATGTTAAACGCATGTAATACTTCGTAAAAAATAATGAGTTGAAGAAAGCTAAAAAGTATTGAAGCATTTAAATTAAATAATTTTTATCAAAGCATAAAATTTTTTGAAAAATTTTCATTTTTTAAAGTGTGACCGTACGCTCAATACGTGAAGGTAACGTCTGTGAAGGATGTCTTACGGTCGAAGAAAATGTGGTGTAACTTCTGATTTTCTCCTTCTTAATTCTGTTACACAGACACTGGTGATAAATATATATTTATTTACGGCAGACATTGAGCAATAATAATATTTTATACAGCTTTTTTTTTGGTAAATTCAATAACAAGAACATCAGCACGTAGAAAATGAGTACAAATGTTTTTCCGCAGTGAGGGGCAATAAATAAAAGGGAGTCTGCTAATCAAATTGTATTGTCTGCAAGAATATATTTGATGCGAGTTTTTTATGTACTTGCTAACATTATTTTTTCTATATGTATTGAAAACTTTTCGCGTGGTGAAGAGCTAAAAATAATTTTGATAAAACACACGCATAGTTAAATGTCACAATTAAACAGGAGTAACTTTCGAGACCGTCCCCTGTTTGTATACAGTTTATTACAATGAATAAATGTACTTTATTAATAGTAGTACTTAAAAAACTAGAATAAATAAACTTAATGTTCAACTTCTGAAGCGTATTAAAGTATTTTAGAAATAAAAAGGATAAGATTTTCAATTGAGTGGACGGAGTAAGAAGCTGGAGTTCAGAGGGTTGCATAAAAACACACTTTGAGCTTTATATCTTTGCTAAGTTCGTGCTCAAAAACTCTTGCATGAAAACTAAGATTAATTGAGTAATCTGACTTGTATAATATTTTTCGCAAGGTAGTTAGCTCAACTTTATTGCATATTAAAAATGAACAGACGATAAAAATGCATATTAAGTATTCAGAACGATGAAAAATATAGTTCCATACTTTGCATTAAAAATTAGAAGGGGAATGTGGGGCAAAGTGAAATAGTTAAGATGCCTGAGGTTTTTCAAAATGAACAAATTAGAAATTTGTTTTGAAAATTACAGTCATAAAGAAAGAACATTGTATTTTATAGGTAGAACTTGAATTGAAATAGTGTTTTTTATTTTTGGCAGTAAATTTTCGCTTTGAAAAAAAAGTGGAATTTTTTCACTTACGAAATATTTTTGAAATATTTTTGTAATTAAATATTTTCTATTTGATTATGAAAAATATTTTTGATCAAATGAATCAGCAAATAAAAGGTTGAATGAATAACAAAAGAAGAGAATGAATGAATAAATAAGTGATTTACTAAATTAAGGCAGGTTAATAAAGTAATTAATAAAGAATACGTAATAGATTTAATATATGATTCAATAATGAAACGAAATTAACTATTTCACTTTGCCCCATCCAGTGTGTCCTGCATGCACTTCTCTATTTATACAAAATATTTAAAACGCAAATAAGCTTAATATTAACTAAATGAATACTGCACCGAATATTAGAAGGTTTAAATTTAAATTTCAAATGTTAATTACAAGAACTTTATCGTTTAATAATACTTAAAAAAATTTCGACTCGCAATAAAATAACACAATAGTAGTATTATTTTTTGAAAATTGCTTGCATTATCATATTCTAGGATTCTTAGAAGTTTTTTTTTTCACTGAAATAGTTTACATGTGTTAAAACAACAACTAGACAGGTGGAGCTAAAAGCAGAGTAAATATTTCACCATTTCACTTTTCCCCACATTTCCCTACTAGAAATTTTGCTAACTGATGTAAGCAAAATTTGTTGGGTCAATTCAAATGAGAGCAATAATTTTTGTATAGCATAAGTGTACAAAATTTTTAGTTTTTTGGTAAAGAAATAAATTGATTGTAAGAGTCAGAATTGAAATTCATATGAATGAATATATAGCTCATTTTAATCGTTAAACAAAAAATGAGTTATTGTGCGAATGCGTCGAAACGTTTTAATGTCTTTTTTCGATAACTTATTTCCTTGCACAACGTTTACATGTACATCAGAATAATTTTTTGACAATAATTTAAAGCTGGTTTCAGTCATTGCATTCGTTTGTGTTTTCCCTAATTTATTTATTTTTAGTAAAGACATTATGAGACTGAAAAAGACATGCAAAGTAAAACATATACCGGTTTCAAAAATTTATATTTCATCAACTATTACACTTTCTTAGATAAAATTTGCAATATTACACTTTCTACTATAACTTATACATAAAAATAAAGATGAACTGTCCACGTTTTTTTTTTAACATAAGTAATTACTTAAACGTGCAGATTCGCAGCCAGAAATCCCTTCTGGTAGGGGGGTTTTGATCATAACAACAACTCTTACATGTGTATAAACTAGTGTATTGGGATTGGAAACAATTTTAAAGCGAAGATCTCTGGGTGGGGGTTTGCCCCCAAACCCCCACTTCGCTGCACCACTGACGTGCAGAAACGCTGAATTGGTCGTGCAGGTGATGATTACCCTTCATAAGTTGGTCAGCCAGATCCCTAAATCTAACCTGATGTGATTTTTTATGAGGTTTCGTCAAAAACTGTTTATGCACCATCATTGCCTACAACACTGCAAGAACTGAAAGATTGCATATGTGAAAATTGACAGTGAAACACTTCAAAATGTATGTTACAGATGTGTGTCGCGTTACGAAAGCCGCACACAACGAACATTTGTGACAGGAAAAAAACTTTCAGTTTATCTTTATTTTTACGTATAATTTATAGTGCTAAGTGTAATAGTTTATGAAATAAAAATTTTTAAAAACGGAATATTCTTTTATGCTAACCCTGTACTATAAGTATTGCTTACATTTGCTGGCATTTTACAGATTCTGCCTTCTGATAGCTACATATTTTGACTGAAACTATTTTTTCCCTACTACACAATTTCTGAAAGTTATGCACTGTAGATTTGTAACAGATCAGTTTGAATAAATGTCTTGACTATTCTGTTGCCTTAATACTTCGCTTTAACTTATTCCAGGCCAGGATAGCTATATGCATTTTAACAGCAGACATAAATGCATAAGTTTGCCTCAACGTACACCAACAATAACAAAATAGGCTAAATATTGAAAGCTAAAATAATAACCTGTAAAATATGTCCACTCACCTACACTTATTCAAAAGGGAACACAATGACTGTGGGGTATTTCCTTTGATTATGACAAAAACTTTTATGAGTAAAGAAAAAAAATTAATGGCTAAGTTAAAATTCAAACTGACTGAGGGTAAATTGCTGAAGACTAAGAGTAAAACTCGAAGAGCGATAAACTATAAATTGACCATCGAAGATGTATTTCAAAAAAAAAAAAAAAAAAGACAAATTGCTGAGAAATTTTTTCAAAAGAATTCAGGGTAAGGCGTAATAACTAAGTTTAATATTCTAACATAATTGGCATTAATGCGACTTAGAAATTTTTTTCTGAATAATTAAAAATGTACAATGAATGACTTAGGGAAAATTATAAGTAGGTAAGGATAAAGGAAAGGGGATTTAAGGTCTAGAGGTAAGCTTTTGAATGAAAAAAAAAGTCAGCATGAAAAATTATAATTCTAAACTCTGAAATATCGGCGGGCTTCTTATTCGCGGAGCGGATTAGCCACTAGCTTTCACACTTTCAAAACCAAAAAAAAAAAAAAAGTTTTTTTTTCGGTGATGTTTAACTTAATGTAGTAAAATGCTCACATTTTAACTCAACTAGTGCCAAATCTACTTTTAGATATTCCCATTTTTCTCTTGCTTAACCTTCCCTTCCAAGGAAATCAAACGTTTCAAGGTCACCGAAACCTGATTAATTGATTTTTAAATCTACATAACTTACTGTTTTTTTTAAATTTACTCTTCATATTGCTTTATATCTACTCAACTTACTGATTTTTAAAGCTACACTACAACGTGCGTAAACGAGTGACCGAATCAGTTTTGAAAAAAATCCTCTCCCCTTCCCTATGCCCTATGCGTCTTTTGGTGTGATCTAACTTGATCTGCTTCAGAATCTGCTAGCATAATTTTTTCGGATATGTATGTAATCCATTTGCAATTTTACATACATGCTTTACATACAACTATCGTTTCAGTTTTATTTAAATGTATGCAAAAGTTATTGATATTTTTAAGCTGTTGCTATCATTGTTTTTACCTATTTTTCGGATTATCCGCGGATTTTCTTATCCGCAGGTCATCGGATAATCGGGTGTGTACAGCAATAAGAAAGAGTTTTATAACTAAAGGTACCTAATCCTAAGCTAAAAATCCAAAAGAAAGTTGTTAAGAACCAAAAGAAAAATCTAATGATGAAGGAGAATATTGTTATTAAATTTAGAAAAAAATCGGAAAGACTAATGACTTTTTTTACAAAATATTATTAACGGTACAAAAATTCATGTACAAAATAAGAACATACTAAGAAATAATTAAAAGAAAATTATTTACTGAGGGAAAGCTCCAACTGGAAGAGGATAATGTTATAATAACTATTTGAAAAATTCTACTAGCTATAGCAAAAGAAAAATGAGAAATTTGAAAACGTAGTTGAGTTAGAGAACAATAAAAATCCTTACATAAAAAATACGTTAAAAGCAAACAATGCATTTTAAATTTGTAAAAAAGAAGAAAAAAAATGAGTCATTGAAAAAACTCTTTAAAAAATTTAAATGTCATTTGAGTTATCCTATTCAATTGTCATGCACGAAGATGCATTTTCTGACAAGATGTCATGGCAAAAATATTATTTCGGAAAAGAGTTCTTTTGTAAAAAAGTTGTATTTTATTCTTAGAAATATATTTGAAAGAAAGAATTGTTTAAAAAACACTTTTCCAGAGGGAAATAAAAAAAGTCAGAAAAAAATATATATTACTGCTGCAGTTGTTAAAATAATACTTTTTGCTGAATATTTAATCTATTCATTTATTTTGAGCATTTTTGAATTTTTAAAATTTACAATGTTATTTTTAAGTTATAAATATCAAATGTTTTTACTTCTAATTTAACAAAATTTCAGTAAAATAGGCATCACACAGTCATCATTAACAAGCATCTGCTCTCTTATCGAAAGAGACAAACAAATACAATTTTAAACTGTTTCCTGTACGGCTCAAAAATAAATGTTCACAAACCAAATTGAGTTATTTTTATCAAAAATATATGACACACCTTTCCTCTCAGCTAATTTTCAACAAATATTATTTGTTCCCCTAACTTTTACAGATATACTTCTTTTATGGTCAGCCAGATTTCCTCGAATACTGCCCTATTTAATTGTTTCCAATACATTGAAGGAAAAAATATAAATAAATAAATACAAAAGAAATACGATTTAATAGCTAATTTGTGAACTTATACTTACTAATTATAGTGTGTTCATTAAAATATAATTTTGCATCATCCCTAATAAACAACATATGCTTCGAATATCTATCGCACAATAATAATTAAACGTACAGTTTCATTCGGGAAACTTTTAAAAGTAACATATCTTCGGCTTTACTTCCGACCGCTAATAGCGTCAGAAAAAGAAAAGGGGTTAAAATTTAAGAAAGGTTATTTATCAAATCCATTTACTAAGCACCAGAAAAGGCATTGCTTGAAAAAGGTTACTATAGTTTATTGAAAGTTAACGACAACTGCTTAGAGTCAGGTGCACTTAATGATTGCTGGGTTAAAGAGAGAAGGGAAAAATCAAATGATGAGAAATTAAGAGTGAAAAATTGTTTTTCTATTTGACTTCGTTTAAATATTTTCCTTCCCGTAAACTTTGAAAATAATTGAGTAATATAATTGAGAGAGAGAGAAAGATTATATACACTATCCTCTCATCGACTTGTTTGTCTTTTTTTGTGTGAATATTTATCTAAACTATATTTTTGCGATTAGAGATCAAATGCTTACTGATAATTATAAAGAAGAGTTGTGGAAGATAAGTGAAAATCATTATTTGCAAAGCAATTTCTCAGTTTCTGGCTTCTTCTCCATGATGTTGTTTTGTGAAATTGTAATGGTGGATTCCAGCGGTAACGAAAAGCCTGTTTTTTACAAAACAATCCATGCATTTCTGCCTGTGATCATATCAAAATACAGTCGGGTACCGAGGGATGCGTTCCAAGACCCCTCGCGCGAGTCAAAATTTCGCGTTGTGGAAAAATGTATGTTTTGAAAATTTTATAAGCATACACAATAATTTCAGACATGTGTTAACAGCCCTCAAATTGTTTCAAACCATTTCTTAACTATATATTACCGTATGTTTTATACAGAGCTGACTTCTTACTGTATTTTATAAAAGCGTTACTATTTAACGTAAACTATTGTTATGAAGCACAAAATCAATGTTCAATGAGAGGCATGAAATAAAACAGTACAGTACTTACATTAAGTGCATATATGACTGCATTATAATAGCACTGAACAGTAGATATCGTAAACTTAATAACTTTTAAAATGATGAGGATGATGGTTTATGCAGTGGGAGAACACACCTCTTTCTGGCCTCTTTGAGCCACATTGAAAGATAGGCTTCCATTTTCAATGTTTTTATTTTGCTCAGACACTATTCTGCGAGCTTTAAAATTAAACTAAGTTCTGAACTTTTACAGATTTCCTTTTCATGACTTTAAATTGTACGTATCGAAGATTCACTCACATCCAACTGTCGTGCTATCGAATCACTTTACAATTAATATAAATAAATACTTTTTGTGCTGAAAAGTAAAGTAAGAAATAACAATGTCAAAAAAGCACAAATTTGCAGATTACTGCATACACCTATTTCGGCGTTACAAGGAACGTCTTTTTCAATGCAAAAAGTAATGAGCTTGTAGGAGGTTTTTTCATCCATAAGCTCACTACTTTTTGCATTGAAAAAAGGCGTTCCTTGTAACACCGAAACACGTGTCTGCAGCAATCTGAATATTTGTGCTTTTTTGACGTTGTTATTTCTTACTTTACTTTTTAATTGTTCAAGCATATCGAGGATTTTGACCTTTTCTTTCACGGACATAAACTTGATCTTCTTTCCACTTTCACCATCTTTAGATGAAAGAGTGCATTTGGGAGCCATTTTACTTTAGTTAAGAATCGGAGCGGTTACTTGTATAAACTAAAGGAAAGCGTTATTTGACTAATACAATGTGTGAACTTCCACTTTTAGTGATGCTAAAGGGATGAAAGTTCATTCACAAAACCAATATTTAGTGTCAACGAAGCCCATTCTAACGCTCTGCCGCTCCTTTCCAAAAAATTACATCTTGCAGGCGAGCAATTTGCGTCAACAGTAAAAAAATTCATTAGTCATGAAAAACTCGCGTAATAGTCATTTCGCGTAAGTCGGATCGCGCTGTAGCGGGATCCACCGGGACATATTTTTCAAACACTGATGCCTAGACTTTTATACACATTGCAGTAAGTTGTTAAAAAGGCCAAAGCAAAGAATTTTTTGTTAGTAACTTTTTTTTTTTAAATCAAAGCTAAGAAACGGTAACGAAGGACATTTTTGAGACATGATTTTACGCTATCATGTTCTCCACAAAATTTCAGCTAAATTATAAAAGGGAAAATTCCATAAAAATTAGAGCACATACGGGAGTGTTCAGTCATTACAATTTCACCTCTAATTTAAAAAAAAATAATTATTTTAAGCTTATTAATTATGTATTTGTTAAGTGAAACGGAAAAAGAGTAACGAAAGGACACGAATTCCAAAACAATAAAACTTGGTAAATTTCAACTTCCAAACATTTATTCAGCTAGTACAGCAGTCTGAAACAATATCTAATGCCTGAGCCACTCGTTACAATTATGAGTTATTTAAACACGCAATAATTTTATTAGAATCCATAGAACAATTATCTTCTTTCTCATGAAACACAAAGATCATTCCCGCATTATTATGCATTCTCAAACAAGATAATTTCTATTCCTTCATCTTCTAGATGAAGTACCTGTTCAACATTGCTCTTGGTTAATTTCTTTCCTTTCCATCCAAGTAACAAAACTAGTTCAACCGTTAATGAATCCTTTGGTATATTCTTTTGGTGTTTTTTAATCAGCTGTATCTTCATTTTTAACGTTATTACTTTCTTCTATATCTAATATATAGAAGAAAGTATTGGATTCGTGCAAATTTTCGAATTTCGAATTTTGACGGATTTTAACGTTTTGAGGTGTGCTGAGTCCATTTCGACTATTTTTGGAAAATGTCTGTCTGTCTGTGTGTGTGTGTGTGTATGTGTGTGTGTGTGTGTATGTGTGTCACGTCTGTGTGTGACCAGTTTTTTGTGGCCGCTCTACAGCAAAAACTGCCGCATGAAATTGAACGAAATTTGGTACACATATGTGCTCCTATGTGAACTTGTGCCCATTGGTTTTTGGCGTGAATTCCTCCAAGGGGGGTGGAGCAATGGGACGTTTTTTGAGTTACGCGTGCTTGCTATTCCTCAGGAAGTAACCGGCGGAATCAAACAAAATTTGGTCCATATGTTGCCCCTAACAGGAGCAGGTGCTGATTCCATTTTGGTGTCAATATCTCAAACGGGGGTTGAGTTATAGAACGTTTTTTGTCGTCAATTGTGACTGCTGTATCTCAAGAAATAACGAACGGAATCAAACAAAAATTTTTTGACAAGTAGCCCTTAGTGGGTATAAGAGCTGATTTTATTTTGGTGTCAACAGCTAAAAAGGGGGTAGCGCAATCGCCCGTTCTTTTTTTCCACTGTGAGTGCCCTATCTCAAGAAGTAATGCTACGTTCTGATTGAAATTTGGAATATATGTGAATCCATACGTAAACAGTAGGGTGGAACGAAAAAAACAAAGTTTTTATTTTCGAATCGTAATAGTGCGGAAAAGTTGCGATTGGTGAAGACTTACAAAACAAAACAAAGATTTTTAAAATCGGATAATATCTTCCGATCCCGCAACGAGCCTGAATATTTGAAAAAATGGAAAATTTCGTGTTTTCTTAGTGATTTTTCAAAAATTTTGTTTTATGTTTCCTTTTAAAGCTCTAAGATGGAAAAGTTACGATTGGTGAAACCTTCAGAAATTTAAAAAAAAAATTGAAATCGAATAACACCTTCTGATCCAGAACGAAGCCTAAAAAATCGAAAAAGTTGAGAATTTCAGGATTTTTCCGAATTTTTAACATTTTCGGATCAATGTACTTTTTTAGGCTACAGAACGGAGAAGTTACGTTTAGTGAAGACTTCAAAGTGAAAAAAAAATCTTTTTGAAATAAAACAATATCTTCCGATCGCGCAACGAACCTACATGTTTGAAAAAATGTAAACTTTAAGCCCTTTTTTCAGCTTTTTTTTTTCTTTTAGTTTAACGATCCTCATAAGTTCCGTATGAAATACTAATGGAAGAACGTTTGTTTATAAAACAAATGTGATATTTTAGTACTAGAGCCTGCCTGTAAATTGTTCACATGGCCCTTTAATCCCGCGATACTCATTTTTGTTTATGCCGCTTAGTATAGTGTATGCATCTAATACGCTCCATTAGCGAAATAAAGAACCGCAAAAATTTCACAGACGATGCCATTCATGGTTACTGAACAATTCAAATCTGTCGATACTTACCTGACAATCTAAAACAAGTTGTTTACCCTGTCATTGAAAGAAACTCTTTCTTTGCGCATCCCGAAAACGTATTAATGGCAATGGTGTTTGATGAAAGGGGGCACATAAGAGAACTAGCATTTAAAAACGTCTTAAAAGCCAGAGAATCTGTTTCTAAAGGCAAAAGCATTAGAAACTTTGTCATTCCATCTCTAAATTTCGAAGCAGAAGGTTACACAGAGATTATTAATTGGAACACGACAAAGCTATCTTCTCCACCTTTTCTTCAAAAAGTTCCTAACAAAGATATTGAAAATTTTATTGTAAAGGCACTATACCCGACTGGGATATAAAACTATTCCTCTGCCATACGCAAGCTGTCAAAAGATGTGTGAAGCTAATGACGGAGGCTTCACTCAAAGTGTGTGGATTTAAATCAAAAGATGGCTACATAAGAGCAACATTGAAATCCAGATCAATTATGCCCGAATTTTCCAAAAAATCTGATTATAAATTAGCTTCAACAACTAACATTTAAAACAATAAGACTTGTATACTGGATTGTAAATTTGGTAAATATTTTATAACTTTGTATTATTTGAAAATGTTTCATTGTTGTAAAGAATGGTAGTTTTGCATGTTTCGAAGATACCTTAAAAGTCAAGAAATAAATTAATGTTTATGTGTAATATAGGGTTTTTTTAAAGGCTTTTCCCTGTAACACCGGGGAAAAAAACAAGAAGAACAATTTTATTTTTAATCACTAAGAAAAAATGAAATTCTCAATTTTTTTACTTTTCATGCTTGTTCCTGGATCAGAAGGTATTATTTGATTTCAATATGTTTTTTTAAATTTCTGAAGGCTTCACTAATCGTAACTTTTCCGTCTTAGAGTATTAAAAAGAAACGTTGGAGCAAAATTTTTAAAAAATCTCTAAGAACACATGAAATTTTCTTTTTTTTTTTTCAAATTTTTAGGTTCGTTGCGGGATTGGAAGATATTATCCGATTTTAAAAATTTTTGTTTTGTTTTGTAAGTCTTCACCAATCGCAACTTTTCTGCACTATTACAATTCGAAAATAAACACTTTGTTTTTTTCGTTCCACCCTAGTAAACAACTTGTTTTAGATTGTCAGGTAAATATCGACAGGTGTGAATTGTTCTGTAAACATGAATGGCACCGTCTGTGAAATTTTTGCGGTTCTTTATTTCGCTAATGGGGCGTATTAGATGCATTCACTGTACTAAGCGGCATAAACAAATATGAGTATCGCGGGATTAAAGGGCCATGTGAACAATTTACAGGCAGGCTCTAGTACTAAAATATCACATTTGTTTTATAAACAAACGTTCTTCCATTAGTATTTTATACCGAACTTATGAGGATCGTTAAACTAAAAGAAAAAAAAAAGCTGAAAAAAGGGCTTAAAGTTTACACTTTTTCAAACGTGTAGGTTCGTTGCGCGATCGGAAGATATTGTTTTATTTCAAAAAGATATTTTTTTTTCTCTTTGAAGTCTTCACTAAACGTAACTTCTCCGTTCTGTAGCCTGAAAAAGTGCATTGATCCAAAAATGTTAAAAATTCGGAAAAATCCTGAAATTCTCAACTTTTTCGATTTTTTAGGCTTGGTTCTGGATCTGAAGGTATTATTCGATTTCAATTTTTTTTTATTTCTGAAGGTTTCACCAATCGTAACTTTTCCATATTAGAACCTTAAAAAGAAACATAAAACAAAATTTTTGAAAAATCACTAAGAAAACACGAAATTTTCCATTTTTTCAAATATTCAGGCTCGTTGCGGGATCGGAAGATATTATCCGATTTTAAAAATCTTTGTTTTGTTTTGTAAGTCTTTACCAATCGCAACTTTTCCGCACTATCACGATTCGAAAATAAAAACTTTGTTTTTTTCGTTCCACCCTAGTAAACAGGCTTTGGTTCAATTTTGACTCCAATCGCTCCAAGAGGTGTTGATTTTTTTTTTTTTTTTTTTTTTGCGAATAAAAATAGTTTTATTAATGCAACAATAAGAAAGATAAATCGTAATAGATTATCGTCTGCGTATTTCTCGTGATTTTAATTGTATGGAAATGATCGGAAATATTATCTCAATGATTTAAAATTTTTAACTGTTGCCATCTTATGTTTGTTAATAAATAAAATATTTGTAATTAATTCAAATAAGGCTTTTAAAGTAACTTTCAATTTTCGCTCTTTGTTTTGTTTTTACAATAATTCAGACATTGGGATGGTCGTCAAGTTTTTGCATGTGTAATTTTGTTTTTGTTAGGAATATTGCTTCCTCGTCAGGCATGGGGAGGGATCAGAAAAAGGAAAAATATAGAAGAAAGTTTCGTGATGGCCACAACATACTAGTTTATAACTGTCCTCAGTCCGTTGACTGTTCAGTGTAATATCCTTCTGTTTGTTAAAGTACTCACTATATTCAATAAAATAACTTGTTACAGGGTCCAAATAGTGCAGATTTTTTGTGCCTGGATGAGAATGGATATTACTCCGTTTTCGATGAACTAACTGAGATAGAGTATTTTGGTAACGGAAGGACATAATATTGTCAGCTTAGCAATGGACATATTTAGAGCTGAAAAAAAAAGAAATTTTAAATTACTTAACAAAAAGTTTAACTCAAAAGTTAACCTAAATACGTTTTATATGCGGTTAACAAGGTGATTGAAATTACAGTATGGAACAAAAAATATATTTTTTGCTCTGTAAAAACACAAAAAGGAAACTGGATTTTGCACTTGAGTTTCTGTAAGTCATCAAACTATTTGGGTAAAACAGGTTTAAATTCAAGAAATTTATTTATTTCTGAAGCGAATGGAATATGGCGAGTGACAGAATATTAATTTTTTACAAGTCAAGTGTCATGTCGCCTTTTTCCTGGAATTCACCTAAAAATAATAATGAAAAAAATGATGACAATAATAATCATAATAATAATAATGATGACGATACTACTATTAAAAATAATAATGATAACAATAATAATAATAATAATCTAGCAATGGTAATAATAATAATACTGATGATGATGATGACAATATAACTGTTAATAATGAAAATGACAACAATAACAATAATAATCTAGCAATGGTAATAATGATTATGATGATGATGATGATGACGACTATGGTGATGATGATGGTAATAATGATGAGGATGATGATAATAATAGTAATACTGATGCTGATGACTGTGGAGATTGATGGTGACAAAGATGATGATAGTAGTGGTGGTGGTGGCGATGATGATGATTATTATAACAATAACAGTAATAATTCTTTTAATATTAATAGTAATAATTATAATACTAAGAATAATAGTAGCAATATATTCAAGCCTGACTATTAAAATATCTGTTAAAAAAAACCCAAGTGCTTTAATAAATTTTAAATACACAAAACTGTTGCAACTTGCCTTTTCGATGCCGGATAATGGACTTCTACTCATCAGAATATTTTTCGGGGAATCTGGCTATTCGATTAAACTGAGTCAACTGTATCTAATTAGAATATTTTCTTATTCTACTCAGTCCTGGTGTTGTTAGTAGCAAACACTAAGCAGCGTTTACAAAAACGCCGCTAAAGTACATTAAAATGTGTAAATGCTGTACATTATTAGTTATTTTTTCTTATTTCTCTTTTCTCATTCTTTCCCATGAACAACGATTTTAAAATCTTTCTGTAAGTACAACTTGTTGAAATTCCCCACTATGGTAATACTAGATATTTTTTAGAATAAATCCCTGTCGGGTGGCTTTACGAATGCCTTGAAAAATAATGGTCTCCCTTGGTTTGAAGACCGTCCAGTATCAGAAAACTGAAAGCTGCCGCGCTAGATTTCTATAAATTTAATGGTGAAAATTTGGAAATGTTCATAAATTGTACTCAAATTCGTTTCCAAAAGTGCTTTAAAAAGTGTGCTGAAACAAGCAACTATTTTAAAAAATGCTTGCAAAATTTTTCTAAAAACTGCTCCAAGAGCTTTGAAGTGTTTTAAAAAACGGGGACAAGTGCCTGAGCTCAAAATGTGCTTAATACGTGTTTTAGGAATTGAATTTTCGGTCTCAGGTTGCTGCAAACATTAGGGGATAAATTGAAAGAATGAAGCAGAAGGAATGGGACGGCTTAGTTCAATCCTAAGTAAAATGTAAAATTTTTGTCTAGCTTGTTCAATAGATGCAGCTAATTAGAATCAAAGAATACTTTTTAGCAGCGACAGCAAACGACAAACTCGATTTGTTTCTTGCCCATTTCATTTCGTTATAATTGCTGTTTACCCATTTCTCTTGTTTCTCCCACTGCATAGTTGAACGAATTAATAGAAATAACAATCATTAATAAAGACATAAACCAATCTAAAAACATGTCATTTACTTGCTAGTTTAAAATTATTTGACAAACACAAATATACTTAATAAACCTAATATATTTTTATGTTTTTGCATTTAAAAAATTCTAATTAGTATCACTCCAATTAAGAACCAAAACAAAATAATTTTATTATTAAAACAAACACTAGAGTAATTAAAAAAATACATAATTTCTAAATATTTATCCATTTTAGAAGATAAGTTATACTTTTCGATTCCTTATATTTATTGGATGTTTATTATGACACATAATCAGCAACAATTTCATTAATTACAAAATGCTCGATTTAAATCCTTCTATATAAAAGCATGTTTCATTGATTATTTCAATTAAATAAATAAAGACAGTAAATTGCACATTTTTCTAAAAGCGAAAAATTATCCAAAGACAAACATAATTAAATTCTTTATTTTATTCTAAACTTAATAAAAAGCGTTTGGCAACAGCGTTTATTGTCTTTTTTTCATTCATGATGGGTGTCCTAAAACAGAACAGAAATACCAAGACATAAAAAAGCGTTATTTTCGCTTATTTCTATTTTCTACGTAAAAAATAAATTACATCCGCAAACTTAATAAAAATTAATGGTCTCGGGAATGAAAAAGTTCATTTAACACCGTGCTAAAACTTTTTTTCTTTCAATTCTTATCCTAAAGAGAAAGAAAAAAGAAAAGAAAATTTGTACTCTTAATAAATTTTTAAAGGCATTTTGGTAATTACGTTTTTTTCTGAGCAACTCTGATTCCTTAAAAAGCTTTTCGATGTTATGTTCCTTTTTTTTATTCTTTTGCATTAACAAACATTTTGCAAAGGAAATTACTTCCATCATAATCAAAGAAAGTCATATTTTACCTGTTAAGTTTATGAAATATTTTTAAATGATGTTTTTAATCAGGCAAAATGAGAATGAAAAAAATCACAAGACTATTTTAAATACTGTAATGAAGAAAATATTTACTTCTATTGCAGTAGCAGTTTAATTGAAATGATGTTAAGTAAGACAGCTTGAAAGATGAGTTAGAGTCTTTTTTGATGAGTTTGGGTACATGTTTGAATGTACGTTATGCCGAGTTATGCCAAGCAAGTGATTGTCAAAAGGAGGCTACTATGCTTTTAATTCAAATGCAATCTTTTAAGATAATTTTCCCATCCCAATTTCTTTATTCCTGTTAATACTAAACATGTGTAAATGTAGTTTTTATCATAAAATTGAATGAAAACTCCTAAAGTAATGTGATTCAAATGAAATCATAAATAATAATTGTAAAAAACATTAAAAATATTTTAACGTTTAAAAATGTTTTGAAAATGTTTTTCCTTGTTTAAATGTTAAAAATGTCTGGTTCAAAATTATCCTGTCCACTTATGGCTCTTGGACTAGCAATGTAAAAACGATTCAGAATTGTTTGAAAATAATGGACAGCTGATGTGCCCAATTTCTGCCAGTAACATATCTTGTAAAAACCAAAAACGTTTTCCGCTAAAATTCAGTAACCTTCCTGAAATAATCCTGGAATCCTCCTGAAAAATTCAGAAATCTTCCCCTTTAAAGCCAGTTGCGTTCTGGAATTTTGCTGTACTTAGGTAGATGTAATGTAATAGCTTGGCATCTTTCTGCTTTATCAAGGAAGTTCTCAAAGCAGTATTGCAAACATGTCCAAAGCTAAGACAAATTTGCAAGTAAGTAACACGAACTTTACTCGCCTGCAATTCTTGCAAATCTACAGACTCCATATAGATTTACGAGTAATAGCTCCCTTTGGGAGCGCAATCAGTCTGGACGGTCCGTAATCGAACTGAAGTCGATTTACTTTATAAATACGCATTGTTAATCTTTGAACTGGGAACTAAAAATATTTTTCACAGCAGTGAGAAGTCTGTATTTGTGCAACTTGTAGCAATGCAGGAAATTTTTTGACTATGATTTTTTCTTTTACCTGTAAGTGGATATAAAAACATTGAAATCCCAAAATGGTACACGAAATGCTCAGTAATGTTTCGGAATGTTTTTACTGTGAAGTTTGGGTCTTGTCAGAAAGGTGATTTAAATTTTAAAAACTGCCACTTTCAAGAGGAAAAAGTTGTTAAAATACTTTAGTTTCTAAGTTTCTTCTTTCGTTTTTTACCATATTATATGGCGCGAAATCAATGTTCGTAAATATTCAATTTTCGATATATATAATATTGTTGTTGTTGTTGTTGTTGCTAATCTTTTAATGCCGAGCAGATTTTGACAATCTCCAATGAAGCCAAAATCAGGAGCTTCAAAAACACTAAAATATTCTTAGGGACCTCTTATTTTATAAACCTAGAAAAAGCAAAGATATGAGAAGAGGGGGAGGTCAAGTCGGCAGTGCACCAGTGGCATTCAGGAAAAGTATACGGACCCTGGCGAAAAGTGAGGGGTATAATATGGCTATTCGTGAAGAGCAAATAGAATGTTTTATACCAGAACTTGGACTGACCAGGTAATACGCATCTGGACTTCTAAAATACCTTTCGTGATTGCGGTTGATTTTTTTTTTCAGAATTTGCTTTATTCTACTATAAATTTATATTTTACTATAGTTTAACCTCATTTATCCGTCCATAGTGTTCCGGATTACTAGATTATTTGGATCAAATCTGTAACTTAAAAAAACCATGTTCGCAAAGTTGATGTTAATTACGCGTAACTATCAGTACGCCGAACATTCACTTTTTATTTTCATTAAAATTACAGCTCCAGCATGGGCTGTACGGTATTTTATGGTTTTGTTCTATATAATTTAGCTTCAAAAAAAAAAAGAGTGTTTTCACAATCCCTTAAGTATTTGTTTTGCTTGTTACGAGGGCAAATCAAAAAGTCTTTGAGCCTATTTTTTATTCGCCAAAAGCAAGTACATACAGGTATTTGTAAATATACGTGTACTACGCCCCTTGCAATACTTCTCCACATAGTCACCACACTGGTTCCGACATTTGTCCCATTGCAGCACTAAATTAGAGATTCTCCTGCGGTAAATTCTTCCGGCTGCCTGTGGAAACACCGTCGGACCGCGTTCTTGGCCTCTTCGTCACATGTGAATCTCTTTCCGGCCAGAAACTTCTTCAGGGGAGCGAAAACACGAAAATCAGTAGGGCAAGGTCTATAGGTGCATTTCCCTGTGAATTGTTGTGGGCTTTTGTCCCTTGCTCCATACAAAACGAATGACACTTCGCTTCTCATAAGTTGTGGACGTCTGAAGAACAACCGTCATCTTAAGTGACTGATAGCAGATCCGCACTTCCGAACAAAAAGCAGAAACGGCTGGTACGGTTCAAGGAACTGTCACTGCTAGAAATGTACATGTTTGCTTTGTATTCACAGCCGTATTTTGGATAAAAGAAAATAGGCGCAAATAATTTTTGATTTCCCCTCGTATCTATGATATCCGGATTATCCCGAGTTTCAATAATCCGGATTGCCTTTGGTTCCAGCCAGTCTGGATAAACGTGGTTATACTTTACTAATATTTATTATTCTACAAATTTATTTTACTTATTGCTGCTGTTCACCATGAAATCTTGCTGGTGAAATAAATGAAAATGATATAAATCAATATGGTCATTGATGAATGAATGCTATTTATAATGCATTTCTGTCAGTTTCAAATTTTGCAATAAATTATGCAGTCTTATTTTACGTTTTTGCCAAATTAAACAAAACCTTAAAATCCTAAAAATAAAGTAGCATGCATTGTTTAACTTTGGATACAGTAATTGTGCATACACAGGGCATCGCTAATATTAAGATTTGAGAATTTTTTCAAGTGTCAAGCTTCAAAAATTAGATAAAGGAAAAACAAATGCATTTGCTTTGATAGAAGGAATTTAAACGTAAAGAATCCTCCACACAGAAAAGTAACATCAAAAAGTACATTCAAATCTACGAGAGCGTACTTTACCAAACACGATCATCGATTTTGTAACATTAATGATTATACGCCTCTACATTTAAAGAACAATGGCTAATTCCTTTATCTTTTTTTTTCTATAACGAAAAATCAATTCAAACAGAAAACTTATACGACTTCTTAGTGAAGATTTATGTACAAGTTCTCCCTTACATGTTTTGTTCTTTGAGAAAAATTAATGTAATTTGAACCTAGTCAGACTGTGCTCCAGACAGAGCAACCAGTCTTAGGACAAAAGCATAAAAAAAATTGACATTCCTCGTAATTTGTACAAATAGGGAAAGTTTTAGCCAATTTTTTCTCTCTGTCGTAAATACCAGTATAATCTCAGTATTAAGTTAATGAAATGGAAAGAAAACATTTTTCCTGGTGAGTATAGTTCATTGGCAATACTCCAACTTATACACTTAAATGATGCGATTATACAATTGTTGATGTGACCCGAAAACTTAAGATGAAACTATAAGAGAAACGGGTTATTATATATGGGACTATTTTTCTTAGCCGCTATTTGAAAACGTTTAATCACCACGATTGCTACCTAAGGGAACTCCGTCATCGTGCTGATGAAGTGGCTCTACTGCAGCCTTGAAAATTTATACGCAGTACTTTCATAACGATTTGCACCTTACTTTCGCAGTTTATTGATGTTACTGACAATGTGTTACGTAAAAGTTAATATTATGTTAGGGAAAAAGAGGGCATATATGAACTTTTTTTTTTCACTTCTTATTTTGCAAAAGTATTATTAATTTCTCAGAACAAAAATGTCCTTTTGTAGCTTTTTCTTTGCACCATTCAATTTTTTGAGATTTTTTATAAAAGGATTTTTTTTTTTCATTTTTTGTTTTTTAAACAAATGTGATCAATCCCGATACATATGAACAAAATTAAACTAAAATAAAAAAAATACGCATGACAATTGGTTGTATTTCTAAGAAAAATATGCGTAAGTAATGCATACATTGACGTGAATAACTACTCAGTTATATTGAAGGGATTTTAACCTGTACAGTGTCAAGTTAGATTATCTTAATCACTGGATTTTCGAGAAAATATTTAAAGACAACATATTTAAAAGAGTGATTTGCTAAATCAAAATTATTGTTTGTATAACAAAAATAAAATTATATGATTAAAAAAAAACAGGATAGTCGTCATATTTCAAAGAAAAACTCTTGACTGTTGAGCAATTACGTATAAATGATGTAATAAATCTTGTGAAGTAATTACAAGACCTTCAGTAACAATAAAGAGTTTTAAACTGTACTATGTCATTTGAAATTGCTCAAGAGTGTATCAGTACCAAAAGATTTTTTCCAAAATATAAAACTCGCCTTATAGTTGAACTTTGAAGTTCCTTAGCATGTTCTGATCACTGTATAGACAAGAAAAAACTTTTTAGATACACAGAGCATAGAATATCGTGTTAAGTAAAGAGTCTTTTTTATTTATTGATTATAAGTTTAATAGAGAGTATGAAAATGTATCTGAAAATGAATTTAAACTCACGTTTTTATTTAAATTGAAAGATTTTTTTGCATTACTTTTGATGTATTACTTATTTCCTGTTACTGTTCTTTAACACTAAATTGTATACCAACTATTTAGCAACAAATAAGTAAATAATTAAATAATATTTTTTTTAAATCAATTAACAATTAATTGTTAAATTGTTATAAAAAATTAATAACTAAGTTTGTTTATTCGTTAAAAAAAAACTAATAACATCCAACACTAATACAAATAGTTTCATGTAGGAGATCTGGAAGCAATTCACATTTGCCCAAGATGTTGTGTTCGCCAGACGTTTGGTCACATCATTTACCTTGGGATAAACTTTTAAAAATCAGAAAGTCTTAAATCAAAAAAAAAAAAAATAATAATTAAAAATCTCATAAGTTTATTTGAATAATCATACAATGGCTTGCAATAATTAATTTTAGCTTATATGTTAGTTCAGCACTAGTACATTTGAATACTGCCGTCATTTGAGAATTTTTCAAGACTCTTTATTTCAACTTATACTAGTAAAATTGTAAAACTTACCATGTTCACATGTGCAGCCTGGCCAATCAGAAGATTGTAAGAAAGGCTTTTGAGTATTTCAAAACAAGGGTTTGTGCGATTTTTACTTTAGCAATGTTGGTTTGCTTTTTGATTACTTCCTTACATATGTAAATTACTCATTTTTTCATTTTTAAATGCAGAAGCTAACGACGGATTTTTTGAAAACGAAGCCGAAGACAAAATTTATAAAAATCAATGTTTTTCAAAAGTAACCTCCGCATTTGCGTTCAAAAACAAAGAAGTTCTATTTCCTACTGAAATTCTGTTTCAGACTCACAACCGAAAAATTTAATTACAGATTCAATTTATGTTACAAGAATAACTCTAAGTGCTACGAAATATTAAAATAAAATTCAGGAATGATTAAAACTTGGTTTTCCTTTTCATTTTTGCATACATTTAAGCACATCGTTAAAAACAAATTAATGATCCAAATACAAAACAAAGCGCGCACATAATATTGAAATAACCAATTTCATTACTTTGAAATAGAGAAAGAAATAAAAAACTGGAAAATGAATCGGAATTCTTTTAAACTCATACTTTTGGGTCATTCACTCGAAATAAACTAATTTTGAAAACGCAGTTCCAGGTCAGGAACTTTCAATACAGATTTCTAATAAACACCTCAACTCAGCTTTAAACATTATAATGGCTGCATATCAAAGTTTGCTTTTCTGAAAAGTATCTTTCGGCGAAAAATGTCGAAAAGAGTTAAATTGAAAAGATAAAAAGATAATAAAATTATTGAAAATTATAATGGTGTTTTTTTAGATTTGAGAGATGGACGTCTTTCGATACCCTAAAGGAAATGTTTTGAAGATTTATCTTTGATTTAATCATTTGAAAAGCATTTGATTTTACAGTTATATAAAATTGCACATTGAAGGGGAAGGAATTTAGCGATAACTTGCTTGGAATATGGCTTTTTAGAACCTATACATAGAGAAGTTATTACTCTCTGTAAAATAACGAAATTTATAGCTTTATTAAGCGGATTTTTTTTTTTTTTTTTTGCTTAATAATACATAATAAAATCTAAAATTGCGATTTATATTAGTTTTGGGATTTAGTGTGACGAAAAAGTGAGACTAACTGATAGCTACGATGACTAGGCGAGAGAAAATTAACTGAATTTTTCAACAACTAAATTTAATTTCAAGAGTAAATTAAAATAAGGAGATAAATATTCAATAATGTGTTATTCATATAAGTTGGTGGATAAATTAACATACTATAAGATGCAAAAAAAAAAAGATTTAAGCCAAATTTTGCATTACTATGCCATCTAACGAACAAAATGCCAACACAAGTCTATAAAACTAAGCATTGATGTTCAACTTTAAATTCAATTTACTCAAAAGTACTGCTTGATTGGTTGACGTATTTTGCGCATAACACCGCCCAGTTTATATTACGACACTTAAATGAAGCAAAATTACTTATAATGCTTTATCCAACCTTTTATCCAATGAAAGCATTCCAAATACTTTTTTAACATACGAAGATTTTGATTATTTAAAATACAAAGCTACATAAAAAGTTTCCTTTATTTGACAAAAGAAATTAAATTTTAATGCAGTTCCGTCCTTCGGTGCTCCAACGACTGTGTTTCGAAAAATAGATTTCCAATAAACGCTATCACGCGGCGTTAACTTTTATAATGACATCATAATGGGATGGCTTTTTACTTCTTAACTTTTTTATTATTATTGTTTTTGGAGATAAATATTATTGTGAGGAGGCGAAGCAAAGTGAAGAAGTGAAGAAAGAGAGGAAAGATAAAAAAGAATGGCAATGAAACACATTAAATGAGCTCAAAGAGATTTTTATCTTATATTTTTCTCTGTTTCAAAAGAAGAAATAATCTTTTAAATGGCTTTTTAAAGTAGATTCTTTGAAGAAAATGTTCCATTAAAATTGAATGCCATCTTCAGGTGAACAGATTTGATTGAATGCGTATTTCTGCGATAAAAAGCGTTAATATTTCCTGTAAATTCCAGCAAAAAGTTTTCAATTCATTTTATCGATCCTCAAATAATTTAAATATTTTAATTTATTTTGGGAAATTAGCTAATTTAACTTTCTGTGACCCGCTAGAACAAAAAAAAAAGAACTACCAGTTGGGTGCTCTGACAAATTAATGAGCACATAAGAACAATTTTATTCATTTTTGTTTTTTAATGTGTAGTAAAGACACACAACAGAGCTGAAAATTTGACCTTTTCTTTTCTTTTACACTCTGAATCGTCAGTTCACCCACACTTTTCTCTCATGTCGGTCTATTGTTCTTTCTGCGCCTGACTAAGAAATATTCATACTAAAATTGTATATTTTAACGAAAAAAAAAAACAGATTATAAACAACGAAAAAACAAACAATACTCGAAATGCGCTTTTTAATTGCTGCCAAAAACAAAAGCAAAAATAGCAATTTTAAAGTTAATTTTGATCAGAAAACTAAACATTCTATTTTCAAGGCTGAACTTAAGCAATATTTATTACGCTTTTAAACTCATTGATTTAATTTGTGTCTAAGAAATCTTTGAAAAGTTGAATTATTTGAAATGTTTAAACTACCCAAAATCCACAAACATATGCTTGCTTATGCTCAGTCTTGAAGTTAATTTGTGAAATTTATTAACACAACTAACTTTTTATTATATTATATTTTTCATTGTTTTTGGCACTAACTAAAATGCAGAAGTATTGTAACTTTATAATTACTTTTTTTTGGCAACAATTAAAAAATAACTACGTCACTTTCCATAAAAAGTTTGTAGATCAGAATTTCCCTGCCCGAGCTTGAAAAGTTTCACTTAAAAAATTTATAATATACTAGCAAAAACACCCGGCGTTGCCTGGGTCAGAAATAATTTAGAGACAGAAATCGTTACTTTCATTCGTTTTCTGTTTTAACTGAAAGAACTCAAAACACACCGCTTTGACGTGATTAAATATCGAGTTTGTTACTTACCCATAAAGTATAAAGAATATAGCTATAAGTATAAAGAACAAATTAGTATTCCGTTAGAAACGAAAGCCCATCATTTGGGCATATTAAAATTGGAAGAATTTCCAAAATATGAACGGACAAAAACAAAGAACACTAAAAACACCGTGAGCTTTATTTATTTAATTAATTAGTACACACACACACAAAAAGTCTCTACTATGTTTCGCAAAGAGTGCAAAAAGAAGTGTTTCCAAATATTTAAATAACTTTAAATTTATGTTTGCTCAGGAGAAGCCTTGATTCAAAACTTTCAATATGATTACTTTTAATATTGCTGTTGTAAGGCAACGAATTTCTGTAACAATGGGTTTTACGCTTCATCATTTAATGGGAAATTACATGAAATTTGCTGTTTAACATCATAACGTTTTTAAACTAAGTTTTCAAGGAATAAATTAATAGGCCTATGTTGCTTCCCAAGAATGTAGCTATCTATGGTGATATCGGTCCAATAGTTTTGAAGATTACCCTTGACATTCTTAAATACAGAAGTAGCCATTTCTGTATATAGACTGTCAAAAGCTAGCATTCGGAACATGGCAGCTTGGAAAAAAAAGAAAGAAATCTAGGAGAACCTTTACGATTTTTATTCAGGTTTGTCTGGATGGACCTCACCAATAAATAAGAAGCAAACGTAATAAATAATGTATATTCTGCTTGATTTTTAAAAGCCCAATAACTGGTAAACATTCGTAAGTTTTTCAACTTAAATTTGTAATGTGTTGTTTGTTCTTATTCTTTCTGAAAGTCCCCAAAAATATAATGAAACTCAAATAATCCAATTTTTTGTCCGTTTATTTTTTATAAGACACAATATTTTCTTTACCTTACCTTAAGGAAGCCATTTCTAGAGACCAATAAGAAAAAGAATTTTGCGAGCTTCCTAAAAATCGAGTTTTCTCCCACTATTCTGCTGGGAATTTGGAACGATACAACTTCTTGAGGCGGACGGAAATCACGCAATATGTGTATTAAATGGAATTTCTTGCTATTGGACTCATATCTGAAAGTTTAAGAGAACCACTACACATTCGATAAATATACAGTTATACTACTAGACATCGGCAAATCATTAAAATTCTCTGTGCACAAAATTAGTATCGATAAAATATACAATCTAAGTATGGATAAATTCAGGCATCTTTGAAAAATTCAAAATTTGAAACGAAACAACGGAAATAAGGGTGTTATTAGATTTTTTGAGCAATCACGATTGCTTATTGCTGTCATTTGACTGTTTTGAGGTCCTATCATTTTATTTTCCCGCCAGCACTCTCTGCAACATCACCGTCGACCGGCCAACTCACGATGCTGCTCCTATAGAGAAACCCGTCTCCAGATTGAATCCATATACTACACACACACGCATACTACACGTACGTACACTTACACACACAAACACATACATATTTTCAAACACAACCACACGCACGCATACATACAGACACCTACACATACACACACACCTACACACCACTACCTACACACTCATGCCTGCACACAGACACAAACACATATGCCTACACACACATACACAATTCCCCCCACACACAAACACTCATACACACAACTACCCACACACTCATACCTGCACACAGACATAAACACCCATGCCTACACACATATACATACCCCCTACACACAAACACACATACCACCCCCACACAGACATAAACACACACTCAAACACATACAGACACCTACACATACACACACCTACACACAACTACTCACACACTCATGCCTGCACGATGACACAAACACGTATGCCTACACACACATACACATTCCCTCACACACACAAACACTCATACACACAACTACCCACACACTCATACCTGCACACAGACATAAACACACATGCCTACACACACATACACATACCTCCTACACACAAACACACATACCCCCCACACATGTAAACACACACGCCTACACACACAAACACATACACACACTCAAACACATACACACACATGCATACATACCTACACATACACACACACACCTACACACTACTACTCACACACTCATGCCTGCACACAGACGCAAGCACGTATGCCTACACACACATACACATTCCCCCCACACATACACAAACACTCATACACAAAACTACCCACACACTCATACCTGCACACAGACATTAACACACATGCCTACACACATATACACATACCCCCTACACACAAACAGACACACATAAACACACACGCCTACATACAGACACACACACTCGTGATTGCGAAAAACATAATTTGAATTCAAGAGGTCAAAATTCAAATTGTTTTTTTTTTAGTATAAGATTGTTTTTTGTGTCATATCGTTTGTATATAAGCTACGGACATCAGTATCCTCATATAAGAGAGAGTTGTAAATTGGGACGTTTATACCTTCGGAACACTGCTAATTTCTAAGAATCTACTTTTAGCAGCCATATTTTCGTAATCACTAATAATAACCTTTACTACTAAATGATGCCATCGTAAAAATCAGTATCATGAGTAAAATTGACAATTTTGTGAAAGAAAGAAAATTTCATGACTCCTAAGTAAATATTTTCTTCATTTTTATTTCATTTTCTGTCTTTGTATTTGTAAGTTTAATCAACTGAATTTTATTTTGTGATAAAAGAGAAGTACTTGAAATATTTTGCATATGAGAAAATAATGATATTGCATCTAGATTGACCATCATTTTGGTTTTTCTTAAACTATGTGGTGATTGTACCTTGGGACAGTCAAACATTTTGTACCTTAGAACACGTTCCAAGGTACAACAAAGCATGGTTCTTAATAATTAAGATATGTTTAAGAACATGAAAAATGTTCTAATCTAATGTAGTCTTTTAAACGCATTTAATGTTAGACAATATTTCATAACTCATTATTCAAAATTCATAATTAATTACTCATGATTTAATTAACTACCATGCAAGAAACATTTTTTTTTTGTTCTCTGGTGCAAAACTGGTTCAAAAAGAAGCTGTTACCTGAACCAATGAAGAGTTTCCCATGGTACAACAGGTTGTGTCCCAGGGTACAACAGGATGTTGTACCTTGGGACAGTTTGCAACGTTTACTTTAAATGGCTGGCATTATTTTATTTTCAAACTGTCTGAATTTTAGAGAATATATTGGATAAAGGTATGTTGGGGTATTTTACTGTGACTTTTAGATTTTAAATCTGATTCAAATAACACTACTCAACACCAAAAATGCATCCGGCGCAAAAATAGCTATTTCTGAAGTATTTTGCCTCTCTAAACACGAAAATCACCATAAAAAGTTCAGCTTTAGTCTAGTTTTCAAGATTGAGAGCCACCTAGGTAGTGAAATCTCACTAATACTATTTTTTGCTTAGCACATATAAGCACTTCTTGTGGCACTGACCGTCTTCTAAACTTCGACCCCAGGTTGGGATGGAAAATCTGTTTACATAAAACCGAAATGGACTTCAGGAAAATTAAATTTTGGGAAGAGAAATGCTCAAAATGAGCCTCTAGTAGATCCAACCTCTCAAATCTGATAAAAACCCATGCTCATTCTGCTGAACTTAGTGAAAGCTGTGAACAAAGATGGATTTCCAATACCTTAGAGGGAAATTTCCAAAATATATTAAAGCTAAGTTAAGGAGAGAATTTTTAACGACCCTTCAAATACTTGCAATTATGAAAATGGCGGTTTCTGAAAAAAAAAATAATAATAAATAAATAAATAAAGAGGAGAAAAAAACACCCTAGAAGCCTTTAAGGGTGTATCACAAGCATTTCTAAGCAACAGAGAAGACAAGAACTAAAAACAGTTAGTCATAAAATCCCTGCAGAAGTTCTGAAATCATTGATGAATGATTGTCTCTAAAACTCTATTTTTTATTTTCCTTCAGGATATTTTGCTTAAAAACTGTGAAGCTGTGAGCGATGGGAATAAGAAAAGGTTTTGCTAAGATATTTTTAAAATGAAACTCCGATATCAGGGACATTAGGCTGAATTAATAATGGTCACTAAATGCTGCTGAACTATTACAAGAAGTCCTTCTTTGACGTACAAAGAGCTATCGAAAATGAAGCGTTAGCAGCAATAAACCAAAAGCAATCACTGCTTTCCGAAAAATAAGCATTGTTTAACCAAACACACACAGGACCTATTTAATAACATTTATTCCACAAGATTTTTTTTTTTTTCCTTTTTAACATAACCTTTAAATCAATGTATGGTTGCTGTATATCTTTCTCCAGTGGGGTTTGTGTATCTTGAAAAATGAGATAATAAAAAAACCCATTACCATATTCGTTTTTCACGACCCGAAATTAGTAGGAATGGACTATTTAAAACCAGGATGCAGATAAAAAGTTTTTTTTTGTTGAATAGTTGAATAGTGTAGTTGACGTTCAATATTAAAATATGAAAAGTCTTCCAAGATACAACACTCTCCCCTATATAATTCGCAACTCCAACAAATTATAAATGGCACTGCAGCCACTTGCTAATGCTGCCGTGCTAAGCACAAAAGTGGTATCTGCACTTTTCATCAAAATTGAGTTACGGTCACCAGGTGCTTTCTTGTCACATGTTTCACCTAAACACAATATTTTATGGTCATTTGTCAATGGGAAATAATTTTTAAAAAAATCTGAAAAAGTTGCATTTGAATCAAATACATGGAGGCACCAAACTTTAAACGGCAATTTCTCATTTTGAACTCAGTTGCAGATACGACTTTTGGGCTGAGCATGGCAGAGTGGCGGATGAAAAAGGTAAAACAAACGTATGCCGTAGCGTAGAAAATGCTCATAATTCTAGTAAATTTTGTTCGTATACATGATTTTTTCACTTTATTCTTTTTAAATTAATTTTCAAAGTCTTGTAGATATTCTGGCCCACGTAAGAAGAAATGAGAATTTAAGAAGCATTACTAAACGTCAAAAATTAATGCAAATCACGTAGTTCGTAGTTTTAAGCAGCCATTTCCACGATGTTGAATTCGTTATTTATCAACTCTTGGTAAAACTAAATAATAATTGTGGCCTGACAAAAATAACAATTAATGCTAGATAATTTAATTATATGATATTACGAATTATTATCAAAAGAAGATGATACTTCTTTGCCTTGCTTGGCTAGCGCTAATTGTTTTGTATTTGTAGCTGAGTTATTTTTCTCAATGTGCCGAATTGGTTATTTTAAAATTTTTCTGTTTCGTATGTTTCTAATTTCTGAGTTATGATTTAATTATGTCATGCTATTCAAATCATCAACGAAATTCTCACGGATATACGGTGGTAGTTTTCTTTTCAATTGATCTACCATTATTTCTTTTCACTTGTCGAATTCTGTTAATCTTTCTACCATTTTATTCCACTCATGATAACTGACATGCGAAATCTCGCCAAGAGTTCTTTGCTCGCACAATACTAAAACTGTAACCCTAAACAAATTTTGCGAAACTTTTCAACTGAGAATGTAAGCAATAAAGTAAATTCTTTCTTGATTAAACATTTTTCATTTCGTTCTACGATAATATATTCAAGAAAATATTTTCCATACTGTCCATTCCAACTAAATGCTACTGTAAAACATGGTTAGTTAAATTAATTTAACATTAAAAAAACCATATTCTTACAAATTCACACGAAACAATAAAAGTCTTTACCTGGTATAACGTTCTCCAAATTTGTTAATCCAGAGTTTTCTTGTATTTACCCTTTCACCATTTAACAATCAACTCACTTTTTAGCAGGAAATAAGGAAAACTAACATTATTTTGAGAAGCTAGAGAATACTATTAAGGGACGAAACAATTTCTGTAGCTGAAAGCAATCCAAGACACATCGAATGCGTTAATAAATACTCATAACAAACTGCCGATGTTTACCAACAACCACACGTGGAGCGCATTGTTTTACCTTTTTGTTTAATTTTGTAAATCACCGCAAGGTAGCGTATTCGAGCGCTGGAGTTGCGATTAGCGAATTCACTGATTCGAGTTACGCTAGTGACGTCACCAAGAATGAAACTCACGCCACAGCATGATAATTTGATACTATTTTTTGACAATGTTTGACATGCAGGGAAATGCTTCATTTTGACAAGGCTGAACTTGATCCGGTACATTGACTGTTTTACTAGTAAGACTGTCATTTTTAGGAGAATGAAGGAACGAAAAAGTGGTCAACAATGAATGCTATTTACTGAAGTTGAGCGTTAATCCAAAGGAGTACGGTTTAAAATTTCAACTATCAAAATATCAGCAAACAGGCGTTTGCTTCGTTCAAATATAAAAGCAATTTTCACCCATCATACCTTGACGGGCAATTTTCTAATGGCTAAGTAATCTGCAAAATATTACGATAAGCAAAAACCGAAGTAGGAAAATAAAAGCATTAATTAGAATTAATTATTAATAAATAATAAAATATTGTCTTTGTTTCTCTCTCAGACAAGAAATCATTTACTACTATTCATTTATACTATTCCTGATTTCAAAAACAGAAGAAAAAAAAAATCGCGTGATTTCGTGCGAGTAGATTTTTTTATTGCTTTTTTCCTCCTTACTTTGGTTGTTAATTAATTTTTACATACAAGAGTGTGTGAAACATAAATATTTTTATATTAAAACCACCGCTAAATAAAAGCCAGGGATAATTAAGTGCTCTTCAAAAATTCACTTCATCAAAAAAGTAAAGCTATTTCATAAAGCATTCGGATGGAAACATTTTTCAAGATTTTATTAATGCTCAAATTCAGACTAAATCAAGACTATTCTCAACTTTTACTCCAGAAAATGTAAAACGTGGTACAATCAGGTGCAACTCCAACACCAATTTATCCCTGATGTATAAATAGCAGAAATAAAAACAATCCAGTATTTGAACCTTGCACTGTTTTTTGGCAGAATATTTTACGGATTTTGTTCTGAAAATCCATAAAATTTATTACCAGAGGTTCTGGCTCGGGAGATACTTTCCTTTCGGCATTTGTATTTTTAGCCTTTGCTTCTGTTAGCCAATTTTATTCTTTTCTTCCTTGGAAAGAACTCGCAGAATAGTTTGAGAATAATTTTTGAATATTTTCCAGGATTACAATTCTTATGAGAGAGGGGAGAAAAAAGAATATGCATGCTTCCCTCAGTAAGATCATAAGTATGCAGTAAATATAAATATAGTTTTGTTAGAATATCTGCTGCATTGGATATTTAGGATGTTTGACCCGCATTTACATAATATATATTTGTAATTAATAGTCTATGTTGAAAGTAGTTTTTAGCTTATAAACTAAGGCATCATATTATATTAACTTTTTTTTTCAATTTTAAATAATCAACTTTTCAGTTTTTGTGATTTTAGTTTGGAATTGATAGACGGGATTTTCTTTAAAGCGTTTATTGTATTTATTTTTTTACTAACTTTGCTATACGTATTTTTATCAAGTTGTTTTTGTCTTTGGATTTGAGTGGAATTTTAATATTTTTTCAAAATTTGATGACTTTTTACCGAAACTTTATTGTCCACGCGAAGGGGAGCGCGATTTTTATTTTGTTTTACTCGTAACGTGAAATTTCCTTTAAATATTCGCGAACCAAATAAGGCTGCATAGAAATCCTCGAGGGTTGGCGACCGGCAGTGACCAGGTGGCGGAGCCCCCCAGATCATTAATTATTATTTCAGGGACACGCTATAACTTATTCAAAGAGTTTTAGATAAACTGTAGTAAATATGGTTTTTATGCTAAATTTTTTCTAAGTAATAGGCAAAATAATCATTCAAAACGTTGAATAGACTGGCATGTTTTGAAATCTTTTTTTTTTTTTTTTTTTTCAATATCTGAAGTCTATCAGGTGCCTTCGTCGGAACTTTAAAGCTCTCCTCAAAACATTAAAAGTAGAAACTTAAATACTTAATAAAAATTACACAAATATATTGATTTTAACAAATATGGCACTTTTCAATTTTTTTACCGAACATTACAGGGCATCGAAATAAGATTTTAATGTTACGTCGAGCTGCCTCTTAATTTGATTAGAAAAATGAATCAACGTATGCATTAGTATTATCAAACTAATTATTTTCTCAAAACATTAATCTTTACTAATAATAAAGCTGAAAGTCTCTCTGTCTGGATATCCTGATGTCTCCCTGTCTGGATGTCTGTGACGCGCATAGCCGTTCGGCAAATTTTCATGAAATTTGGCACAAAGTTTGTAGCATGGGGTGTGCACCTCGAAGCGATTTTTTGAAGATTCGATTTTACCGAGCAAAATTATCATAAGATGGACGAGTAAATTACAAAGCCATCATAAAGTGGAACCGTAACATGGGCAAGCCAATTGGCGAAAAATTCACCATACATTATTTGTAAAGATACAGGCGAACCAATAGACCTTTTAATTTTCTACTACGGGCAAAGTCGTGCGTGATAGTATTAAATAAAATCCGGGGCAATCAAAAAACCCAAAAACAACAACCGGACTGTAAATGTGTTTTTCAAAGTCTCTTTTAGAAAATGGCTTGTGTATATGTCTAATTTTGCACAATCCGTTGAGAGCATATATAGTCAATAAAAAAAGCACTTTTGCTCAGGAATTCCGAATATTACTTAAGATATATTTGCTAATGAAAAAACTAAAGAATGAATGAATGAATTGAAGCGTGAAAAAGCACCAGACTGTGGAAGACACTTCAAAACTAATATCTGAATCGTCTGAAAATTAGGAAATGTTCTTTAACAGTTTGTCTGCTTCATAGATTAAACGGTTGTTTTACTGAATCTCTAAGGCAGCTTATGATTCTTTCTGATATTTTTTCTTCTTTGCAAACACTTCACCAAAATTTGCATTTTTTTTCTTTTAAGAGGATTTCGATCTTTATTTTTAAGACAGAAAAAAGGGGAAGAAGGCAATACAAATGCGAAAAATAAAAGAATTGTAACGGGGCCAACAGCATATTATTTTCTGCTTGGAAGAAATAAATTTTAATTTTTTCATCCTACCTTTTGGAGGAACATTGGAGTACATTTAAGATGTAAAGTGGAAAAAAAATGTAGCTGAACAGTTCATACGTGAGTTGTTGGATATGGACTAAAACTCAATTTGGGATTAATATTTAATTTTAAACTCATGCGTAATATAAAAATGACAAATCATTGCACTTACCGAAAATAGTAACAGGTAATGCGTCTAAAACTATGAATAACATAATGAGTTTGCAAAACTATCGCAATCTATACTAATATAATAAAGAGAGAGGGAGCATTTTCGTGTGTTTAAATGTTCGAGGTAATCTCCGGAACCACTGCACCTATTTGAAAAATTCTTTCATTATATGAAAGGTGCTTTCTTACTGAGTAACATAGGCTATAATTCGAAAAACATCCGATAAATAGTTCTTTTTTTATTCCAATTTAGGCCCAAATTTCACGTAAATTGCCTATTATGGGCTATTAAAGGGGTGAAAAATTACTTGCACGTATTAATATTATGTATCGTTGAAAAGGATAGAATTTTCTACGTTCTAAACAATTTGGTTCAATGCTCTAACTTAATTACGGCAGGAGTAATTTGTGTTTTTAGCTCCAACTTTTTTTAGGCTTAGCTGAAATTTAGGCACTACTTTCTTTATTAAATCGATCAATAAAAAGTGAAGGAATTGTCCCACACTTTTCTTTTTGACACCATTGAAAAAAGAGACATTTTTTACTCCAGGTGTGTGTCGAAAAAATTAGCTTCTATCATCAAAGGAAAAAAGTTACAAGCGCTTTTAAATCAAATTCGAACTATGTCATTTTGATTCAGGTTGTCAACCATTTTATTTTCGCGTTTCCACGGTTACGCTCTTTGAATCCATTGTTAATTTCCTTAATTTGCTTTTAATTTCTTAAACTTATTTTATTTCGTGTTTTCATGGTTACACTTTTAAAATCTATCTTTCGCATTTTAATTTCTTAAAATTATTTTAATATCTGTCGTTATTGTTTGGAAGGGTAATTTTGCATGGTGTTTTTCTTCTTTTTATTTAAGCCGGATTCTTGAATATAAGTCAGTTAACACAATTTTTATTCCCAAGGTAGACCGGGCAAAGCCGTGCAACGAAGCTCTCAATATATATAGATTTGAAAGCTACTGTTTATGTGATTTTATACTTTTTTGTTTGTTTGGCGAAACATTTATTTTATTACCGAAGAAAAAACATCTGCTTCACTCGCAAAAGGGCTGGGTTCCGGTAGCGTGGTCGCTTGGCGCGTTAGGCGCTGAGCAGTTCAGTCTGGGATTATTTTTTAAAGCAACTGTAAATGTAATTCATTGTTTTGGCGATTTGTTTTGAAAGAAAACAAACTTTTGATTTGTTTTTATCCGAGTGAAATGTACGACATTCTTCTTTTTTTCTGACGATGATTTTTTAATGTTTCACAGGATGTATTTTTTTTTTCGTTAGACAGATGGATTATGATAGCGTGGTTGCTGTGCGAGCTTGGCGATGAACAAAAGAGTGGCGGAATAATTTTTACATTTGAAAGATTATTTGATGCTTTTTTTTGTTTATTTGACGAAATATTTTAAATTGCAGTAAGAACCGCTTCATTGGCTAAACAGAGTTTTAAAGCTGCTAAATCTAATTTAACGATTTGGCGAAATGTTTATAATTCCAAAAAAATATTAATAGTTTTTTTTTTTTTTTAAGGTGTGTACGATTTTATACAAAGAAAAATGATAATTTCACATCAGAGGGGGAGGGAGCGTCAATTTTTTTTATTCAACGAACTAACATTAAATTTTTAGCACGGGCATCACCGCGCGGGTACTGCTTGTCTTACTACTATTATATATGCGAATGTTTGTCTGTATGGATGGATGTTTGTTACTCTTTCACGAAAAAACTACTTAATGGATTTTAATGAAACTTTACAATATTATAGCTTACGCATCAGAATAACACATAGGGTAGTTTTCCCGTTATGGGGGGAAAACCTCCCATAGGGGTAGTAAAACACGATTTTCATACAAATTCTCTAATATGGGGGTGAAAAAATGCTTGCACACACTAACATTATATGTCCATCGAAAGCTCTAATTTTTCTTCTGAAAATGGCACCAATTCGAAATTTCTAAGTAGAATAAAAAACGAGTTATAAGCTTTTTAGTTCCATGTTCGAAGGCTTTCCTCAACTCAATACAGTATAATGTAACTTTGATGCAATTAATGGATTTATTTATTTATTTGTGTTAATTGGACACTAACTCATTATCAAAGTGACCAGCAGGAATCTCGCCAAATCTTTTTGTGAACAGATTTCAATCGCTAAGGCAGATTTTTTCAACTGCCGCTGATTTTGAAGCTAAAGACTACGTAATACTGTTCCTTGGTTTTCACCATGTAACCAAAATATCGCCATTAAAAGAATCTTTAAAACTTTTGTCAAAATGTAAATAATCCGCCAACTAAATCAAGCAAATCCATAAGCAGCACAAAAACTTCCATTAATTTGTCTTTTCGCGCAATTTCAAACAATCGCCAAATTTTACTTCGTATTTTGGAAAAATTTCGGATGAAAATGTTCACTGTCCAGCTCCAGCTTAAACTACAATGTTCAATTTAAAAATATAATGTTGTTGTTGTTGTTGTTTACAATCCTTCATTGATCCAGCGGCAGCTAGATCAGATTCATGATGCCATGAACCCTAGCAAAGTCAAGCACCAGTAGTGGGCTAGCACAGACATCTGCCAGAGTGAACCCCAAACAATTAAGGATGTGGTCGGGGGATGCCGGTTTCAGATTGCATTTGCTGCACAAAGAGAAGATCTTACACCCAGAGTCGAAAATCATGTTCTTCAGATAACCACTTATGAGTCTCGAGACGGCCGTTTGATCATGTCTGTTACCCTCGAAATCTAACGAGCCTTCCGGGGTCTTCCTGCAGTACCAGGGATGGGCGGGAGGGGTGATCCAGACTTGCCTGTCTCCTTGTTTCTTCATAGAGAAAATTTCTTTATAAGTTAATGTGAAGTCCTTGTTGGGCAACTCTGAACAACCTCTTTTAGCCAAGATGTCTGCGGCTTCATTGCCATGGATATTTACATGAGAGGGAATCCACTGAAAGTGGACTTCCCTTTCCTTGGTTAGATTTTTGAGATGGGTGATAATCTGAATACCCACAAGGTCGCACACACTGCTCCAGTTCTGTACGTATTGAATCGAGCTCCGTCTATCAGTAAGGATCCAAATGTCACCATATTTAGTGTCGTGAAGGATGGCATTTCATCCTTCATTTATGGCGATTAATTCACTTCTGAATACCGAATAGTTATCCGGGTTGCGTCTGGAAAGCTGAACAGAAAGACTTTCGATAAAGACACCACTCCCAGTGTTATTCAATTCATCTTTACTGCCATCTGTGTAAATCAAAATGGCATCACTCGGGATGCCATCTATAACTTCTAGAGTCAACTGTCTTAAATAATCTGGAGCATCTGTGTTTTTGTTAGTGACAAACATAAGTTCAGTATAAAAAAAAATAATAATGATAACAATAACTGATAAATCTTTTTCAACATGTGAAGTTTAATTTCCTATTTTGGAAATTCCTCAAAATTTATGTATGCTCAAATGTCGTTTTTTCGTTTCTAAAAGAAAACTATTTTGTTCTTCATACTTATTGCCATTTTACTTTTATGTGTAAGAACAAGCTCGATTTTTAATCACGTCAAAGCGGTACGTTTTGAGATCTTTCAGTTAAAGCAAAAAACGAAGGAAAGTAGCAATTGTTTCTCATAATTATTACTGACCCAGGCAACGCCGTGTATTTTTGCTAGTGTTCAATAAAATTAAAACAAAACTCTTGTGGGTGCGAGTCTGGAATCACCCCCTGCTTGGCGCAATTTCCAAAAATCGCCAACTCCTCACGCTAGCGCGTGACGAGTTGGCGTGATTTCAACCAATCACACGCCTCAGACGGCAGAATCCAAAAAATAGCTCGATTTCAACCAATCACTAGATTTGGCGCACTATCGCCATTTGGTGAATAAGTGGGCGATTCCAGGAATCACCCCTCTTGTGTTGCCAAATACAGGAGCAAAGAGTTACAAAAAAAGTTCAAGGCTTTCTATGGGAACAACAGCATATTTTAAGCTGATTTTCAACACGAATATTTTCAAATTAATACAAATTATTTATCGATTTCCACCAAAGACCGCATTAAAACGAGTACCTACGGGAGTGAAGTGACCAATGACCATAAGAGAATTAAAAAAAAACTTTTAAAACTCCAATAGCATGCGAAAATAGCCCGTTGCTTGTAGTTAAAACGAAAAAATTCATAAACAGAATTTGATACTACAGTTAGGGCTAATTAAACCTGGCAGCATTGTGAAAGCTACGCTGATTCAAATAACGCTGCCAGGTTAGGTTTGCCCCCCCCCCGCCGTAGTTTTGCACTATTTGTAGTTGTCATGGAAATATTAAATTCAGTTGAAACCTAGAGAACATACAGCTAAGGGTTTACTATTTGCACCTTTTTAAGCGTCGTTCATGTATCATGTTTATTTTATTCCTTTTTTGTACGTATTTCTGCTCCTCGTTCGTTTTAATAAGTATTAGAGGTTGCCAGACTTCTGTGGATTGAATTCCAGTTAGCCATATATAACAACAATAACAACTTCTAAAGCATTATGTGTCTATCCAACACTATGAAGTAATAAAAATAACTATTAATTTAGGTAAAAGTTCCTCCAAGGTTTTAGATAACTATGAACCATGTCAGAAATATAATGCAAAAGAAAAAAAAATATTTCACGCAATGTTGAGAAGCTTCCCATTTTTATTTCATAGCGACTCAAGATTTCAATTATTTGTTATTCGGGTAAAATTTCTCGTCCAACATTGGAATTATACAATGATACGAGTAGATCCAATAACTTTAAGAGTAGATTCAAAAGAATTACTTTGCAATTATTTAAGGTTTTGCTGTGTGTGTGTCCTAGAGAACCGCGCTGCTATTTGTCAGAAAATGAAAATTAGAGAACTAATATTATTAATAATTATTATGTCAAATAAAATATTTGCATTAGTAAATATTTTTAATGTAAATATTTTTCTTGAAATAACCCGAGTAGCATCAACTCATCGGCCGATCATCGGCCGTTCATCGAAATCCGATCAAACTTTGATCGGTCGATGATCGGATTCCGATGAGTTTTCATCGGAAATTGCTCCAATGTGTCTCATCGGCAATAGTAGAATCCGATCATCGGTATCCGATGAATTTTGCTCCCTATACCGATGAGATTTGGAGCAATATACGAGCAGTGTTTTTCCGAGGCGGTGAATTATGGATGAAAATACGATGAGATTTGGAGCAATATACGAGCAGTGCTGTTCCGAGGCGATGAATTTTGGATGAAAATACGATGAGATTTGGACCAATATACCAGCAGTGCTGTTCCGAGGCGATGAATTTAGGATGAAAATACGATGAGAAGTAATAACAACCGCGATATAGGGACAAGCAGGAGGAAAAAAAATTAACAGTGGGAAGATGGTTCCGCCATCTTGGATGATCACGTGACACTTCCGCCATCTTTAACTTTAAAACTTTCAGAAGGGGTATTTTCGGATGACGTCATTTGGGACAATTATTTAATATACTTTAATTTCTTTTAATAACTTGTTTAGTTAATTTCTAATTTAACAACTTTTGATGAACGTGATTCATGAGCTCAATCTAAGTCACTTTAGCCGGGAATCAAACCCTAGACCTCTGGAATACGATATTCATACGCTAACCACTCGACAAGCAATGCTCTCTTCACGGAGGAAAATAATGTACATGAAGTGGACAAGCAATGGACAGATTTCTGAACGGAAAGTGAGAATTTTATTCAGTGAATATACTTGTGGCACCAGCTAGTGAAGAGTCGGAGTCGATCATTTTGCTCGCAAACCGAGTCGGAGTCGGTAATTTTGGGAGTCAAATTGAACAGAATGGAATTGTTTTGGAGATAGAGAGAAATCATTCAAGAGTCGGAGTCTCATTTTGCTCGCAATTCCAGTGAGGTAATCGGGGTTGGAATCGTGTAGTTCAAGTTGAATTGATTTTGCTGCAAATCGGAGTAAACCCTTCCAAAATCCTGGAGTCGGATTCGGAGTCAAAGTCTCAGTCATTTTTCCTCCGATTCTCAACCCTGAATGTTGATCCGTACAGCCTTACGTTTGATCAATAGTCGGATATTCGAATAATAAAACTTATCCTATTTTAACAGTTGAGAGATTTCCAAAAATTTTAGATTGGGAAAACTTTTATCGGAAAATTTAAACGACCTACTTTTTTTAAGATAAAATGTAACTCGGCAAATTTTCATCGGAAAATTTGATCGTTACGATCTCTTTTTCCGATGAAATGTAGCTAGGCAAATTTTCATCGGAAAATTTGATCGTTACGATCTCTTTTTCCGATGAAATGCAGCTCGGCAAATTTTCATCGGAAAATTTGATCGTAACGATCTCTTTTTCCAATGAAATGTAGCTAGGGAAACTTTCATCGGAAAATTTGATTGTTACGATCTCTTTTTCCGATGAAATGTAGCTAGGCAAATTTTCATCGGAAAATTTGATCGTTACGATCTCTTTTTCCGATGAAATGCAGCTCGGCAAATTTTCATCGGGAAATTTGATCGTAAGGATATAGTTTTCCGATAAAAAACAGCTCATCGAAAACCGTTCTCGGATTCTGATCGCAACGATATCAGCGTGCATTACACGATGAGTTTAGGAGGAGTCGATGATCGGCCGAGCAAAATCCGATGAGTTGATGCTACCTGGGAAATATTGATGAAATATTAGCTGCAAAGTTCATTGTTTATCATTGGGAAACATCAATTTTTACCTAAGATTACTCCAACGGATTCACAAAAATGTTGCAATTTCAGACGAAACTAATGAACTCTTTTCTGGGCCGAGTTCAAAAAAGGGAACCAGTCTTAAGGCAAGAGATAAACGAAAAATTGGCATTTTTCGTAATTTGTACAAATAGCAAAACTTTTGACACACTTTCTCGTCCGCCGCTGATCTCAATCTAGCGAAAGTTAACAAAATTTGGTAAAACATCCATTCTAATGAAAAGATTTTATTGGTACATTTCCAGCAGTTAATCGCATTGTATTAATGCAAGTATGCGACGATATAATTATTGACTGAGGTTCGATTACTATAAATAAAACAATAACTTGTGGACCAAAACAAAAAATTCATATATTTCAATTTATCTATAGATAACAGAAACTAACAATATTGCCCATGCTAGTCCTATTTACGGAACGTCATAATTATCACTTAAACCATTTATTTTTAATTACTTAACCGGGAGAAATCGATGTATATCAATCCCAACTCTTTTGTTTTGCATTTTCCGCGTTATTAAAGATTTTGCTTCCACACTGTTTCAGAAAATGCAGTCTGATCTTCTTGTTATTTTTTGTATGTTTTACATTTTTAGAATGAAATGGATATTTAATATTTTTTATTCTGCTTTATTCACATGAAATTAATGAAACTTGACAAGCTGGATTGTGACAGACGAAAGAGTGTGATCTTCTACAATGAATCCCGATTCAGTCTCAGTGCTCATGACCTACTCACACGCATTTGAAAGCAACCAGGCTGTGGGTCTGATCCGACAGTAGCTATCAAGTGCCATACGATGGTTACACAAGGTGTGACAGCGTGGGTAACGATTTTTTTTTAGATCACACAAAGACCTCTAGTCGTCCCTAAAGGCACTATGACCACTCGCAGTTACGTGGACGACATTTTTATGCCTTCTGTAGCCTCAAGCTGCTACTGTCAATGTTATCAAGTCACGCAAGCGCAATTTATCAGCAAAAAACGCTATCAACAACCCCACATGGGTTTATTCTTAGTAGGCAATTGCAGTCAACCCAGAATACTGGTTAATTATCAGCGTAACTGCAAAGATTATGTCCTGAACTTCTGCAGTTGTCATAGGTGATCTAATTCATTCCATACCATTCCATATTTTGTGGTGTATAGCTCTCAGAGTAGTCTATACTACTTGCGATTTCGTAATCTTTGTCGCGTCATAACTTCTTAATAACGCGAGCTTTTTTTTTTTCTGTATCTGTAATCAGTTGCTTGTCTGCTCATGGACCACATGCATGTCAACGTTCTTGAAGATGGCTCATTTTCTTCAGAGTGCATGTATATTGTAAATATTTAGGATTTTAATAATTAACCAACTTCAATAGTAGCAATTACAAAAAAGTGAATACGAATTCTGATTTTCTTGGGAATTTTATAAGTTCAATCTTGGGTTTTGCAAAAAAAAGGAAGAAATTCAGAATGGTAGCCCTGGGGAGTATCACTTCTTTTTTTGAATCATCCCCAGTCAAATACGGTGTTTTTTGGATTTTTTTCTACGTTTTGTAATTATAACTAAAGTTTGTTAGATAGGAGGTGTTATGGTATGAAAAGTTTACACAAAAGCTGTTTTCTATTAGTTACTAATTATGTATTCATTAAGTTGCATTAGTAACAACGTATGAGCCAAGCACAAATCAGCAAACTCTTCGCAAACACGTTCATTTTCTAAAGTAAACGTTGCGAAGCAATTTGGCAATTAAAGTTAAATAAATAATCGTGGAAATAAGAAAACATCTATACAGAACAATTAAAAAATGAAATTAAACATGCAAAAAATAATGACCTGTTAATAAAAGCGTTATTGGAATGTGCACGCTTTTCAACTCCATTCTTTTAATGTTTTACTAAGTTCGGCGTCCTGATTTAAAAAAAAAATGGGAGTCTTCAACAAAAAGTTCTGTATTTTATCAAAATCCAATTTTAAACGCACAAGCAGAAACTTAATTATAGTTTTAATTTCCTTTATGAAAAGCCTTTTAAGTCACGAAAAATGTTTAGAGAACACTTAAAAAGAGATAATTAAAAATGGCTTCTTCCATTCTTTTAATATAAATTTGTTTTCAAGTTCAACTCATCATTTAAAATAAAATATTAATGGAATTGCAAATAAAGCACGGACGGGATATCGAAAATTCAATTTCATTATTTTGAAAATGGCGAACATAAACGGAACTGGAAACGAAATTCTTTTCAGTTCTTTGCTTTGGTCTCGCACTTGAAATAAATTAATTTCGAAAACTCGGTACTTTGGCATGAATTTAATATAGTTTTCTAATAAACACCTCAGCTCAGCTTTAAACTTTTATAATGGTTACATAATGAGGTTAGCTTTTCAAATAATCGTCTTCTTCTCAACAAAATATTATTTATCTGAAAGGCGAAAATGAAATGGATTTGGAAGAAGAGGAGTAATAAAGTATTTTTAAAGGAATATATTTTTCCCCCCGATTAAAAAGAAATAACATTCTAAACTCTGAAAAAGTCTTAGGAAAAATATGTAATATTTTATGAAGTTGGATTATTGTTTATGGATTATTTGTATAATTAATATTTTTTAATATGCTTTTTCATGTATATTAAAAGCTGCATTTGTATTTTTTTTTCTTGAAAAGTCATCGTTATTTTTATCGTAATTAAAAACAGTGCCATATTTTTGAAAGACACGGATAGGTATTAGTTTTAAATTGATGATTGATTTCAATTTTTCTGCCGTAATGATAAAAAACATTTAGAAAATTAGATAAAGTAGAACTGGTTCCTTTTAAGTTAATGCTTCTTTCGTTTTAGACATTCCACGTGTAAAAGCATTTTTGCCCTTCTAATAGTGATTTTGAAAGACAAAAATTATCATTTGGTTCAGTCAAACATTGAATGATTTTGTGATTTTGTTTGGTTCAGTCAAACATTGTCACATCGGAAGACGCAAATACAGTTGCGAAACGCAAACTCTTTGAAAATAGCTTTAAAAATCCCACTATTTCGGATCTCAATTGTTTTAGAAACCTATCTTCAATCCTCGCAAAACTTCTCACTGGTCACTTTAAAAAAATAAAAATAACTCCAGATAAAACCAGAACATACTCCATTTGCAAACATTGTCCCGACTCCCAATTAACTCCTGTGCATGTCTGCAGCTGTCAAGCCCTTTCAGGTGCCCTTTTCAAGAACTACATCCTTTTTTCACTCGAAGAACTTCTACACGGCCCTGAGGCAACCAAATTTCCCGAACTTCTTTTACGAACATTCGGAAATTTTTGATTATTGCTTATCCATTGAGAAGACAACAATTCCAGCAACAAATGGTGATTTTAAGTTGATGTGTTTAGTATCAAAGCCACCACAATCTGTTTTAAGAAACAAAATTCAGCAAACACAATCAGAAGAAACAAAAAAAAAAAAAAAAAAAAGAAAGAATGAAAGAAAAAAATACTTTAGACTCTCCCCCCAAAATTAGAACCCTCCAGGAAGTATACTAGAACGCTTCGAAACACCCCCTAAAATTTTTATGAAGCAGTCTGAACCGTACCCACCCCCCCGACCCACATACTTAAAGGCAACTTAACATGAACGTGATTTCAGAATAAAAAACTTATATATCATATGATGCGGAATTTAAAAAGTACAAACTCATTTTCAAAATAATAATATGAGAAAAAAGTATGAACTGGCACTATGTTACAGGTAAAGAAACACTTTATGGAATACCTTATGTTTTGCCCTTCTACCAACGCAATTACGCATATCACAAATCTATTACAGTCACAAAATAATATTTTTAAACTTAACTAACAATAAAGCTGGAAACTTTAATTGGATTAAATTTAAAATTACGTTTTGACAGTAAAATAATTTTGTCATACTCCGGTGCTGGCTCTGGTCCGTATCAACTTTGTTTGCCTCTAGATGAAAAAAAAGGAAGGACGGAAACTTACTAAATATGCTTAAATACGTATTTTTTAACTCTTCTCACGGTTTGAAATGTTTCAAAAGGCTTAAATAATCAAAAACAATTTGTAAAAAAAATAAAAGAACAGGATTCAGATATTCTGATTTCATTCGTTTTCCACCTAAATTGAGACTTTTTTTTTAAGCAAGGAAGTGATTTTTAGCAGGTATATTATGCACTTGGTATGTAAAAAACATATGTAACTTTTCATAGATTGTTGTTTGAAAATTTTAAATTTGAAGCAGTTAGATTTTTTTTAAACTCTTAAACCCATAATGAGGTTATTTTCATCAGTCAAAAGTACTAATTTTAGTCACTGAATTTGATATAATGAGCAAAGAAAAAAAACATAGAGCGAGAAAAATCTTTTATTTTCAAAACGTTTAATTTTTAATTAATTTTTTTAATGTTCGTATTTTCAAACAAGGTGTGGTCTTGATGACGTCACATAAGATGCACTTTGGCGCTTCTATCCTGGCGCGCTGTCTACCACGATTCCAGGTTAAGATAATTCAGAAGAAAATTAAATATTCCGCTGTACGCTTGCTATCAAACATATCGCTGCCAGTATATATGAGTAGAGAAGAAAATTAAATATTGCGCTCTGCGCTTAACACATCAGTGAATATCATTTCATCATGTGTCATGTCATGTGCAGAAGCGTTAAAAATGAAAGTGCACCAATTAAAATAATTTTTTTTGAAATGTTAAACTTTGTCAAATTATTTAAAAATGGTCAGATCTTATATTTTTAAGCATGTTCCTTCAGAAAAAAAAATACTTTTAAAATTTCGGAAACGACCCCATTGGCGTTACCACAGAAAAGTGTCACCAGATTAAAACTGCTCCCTCCGTTCTCTCCTTGGTAGCGATGTTACTGATATATATAGAATATAGGAAGGCTTTGTATTTTTCGATTAAGAAAGGAGACAATATTTTTCTATCTTACATTTTTTTTTTGGTTACAGAGAGGCTCCAATACAGTGCATAACAAAAAACAAATTCTCCGAAAGAGATAAAATTTAAACGCTTTTCTTGGTTTGATTTCTTTAACGATAACACATAAAAAATAGATTTCCAATAAACACAATCAGGTGGCGTCAACATTTATAAGGCTACTATAATGGGATGGTTTTTAGCTTCTTTGCTTTTTTAAAATTATTTCCGAATATAAATATGGCTGCAAAGAATGAAATGTTGTGAAGAATTAAGAAAAGATAAGAACACGGGAAGAAAAGTTAAAACACACACATTAAAATAGCTGAAGGAGATTTTTATCTCATATTTTTCTGTTTTCGAAAAAAGAATAATCTTTTAAATGACATTTTGAAGTAGATTGTTTGAAGAAAATATTCCATCAAAATTGAGTGCCATCTCCTTCGAACAACATTGACTGAAAGCTTACTTTTTCAGAGAAAATACATTAATATTTTCCTCAAAGTCGAACAAAAACTCAGTAAATTTATTTTTCATCTATTACACTTATTTTAAACTATGTTTTTAGTAAACAAAGGAAAATATACAGGTTGTTTGTATAAATAAACTAAAATGTAGCTATTTGTTAACATCAACAGCTAATTGCTGAGTGGCGTATTTTCTATTCTTCTTTCATTTTCCTGATGCTGTAAAGGTTTATGCTATAAAAATGCTTTTCGAATTACAAGATAGTAGTTCGTAATAGTGGAACATATTGAATTATATTAAAACATATGCAAAACACACAATACAAAAGATTTAAAATATATTTTGTACTGGCATTAAAACGAGCTAAACTTAGTCTAAGCTTATTTTAAAAATTTTCTTCCTAAATAAAATGAAGTGTTTTACTTTATTTTATCTGGCATTTGCTTTAAAACAACGGCGATGAAAATTTTAGCTGGAGACAAATCCCCGGCCACATGAGGTGAACTATACTAACCATATCTTACTTTTTTACTTTTGGTGTATTCCATTGTCAACCTCTTAAAAGAAAAAATATTGATACGTTTTTCTCTACACTATTTGAGAAAGGAACTATATCAAATATTCCTATTGCATTAAAACGTTTAAGAAATATATTTACAAATAAAAACTAAGCAACGACCCAATTGATTCTCTACCTTTGAATTATTCCTAGTGAACAAAAACAAAAAGATTGCCAGAAACTTCTGAGATGGATTCTTTTTCTCCTACTCTATCGGGGATGAGGAACGGAGCCTCTATCATATGAGGTACAAAATCACGCAAGATGCGGATTAAAAGGAACCCCTTGGATTGGATTCTTTTCAGAAATTCCTTATTCTGTCGCAGTCAAAACATGGAGCCCCCGCCCTTAAAAATATTTTGGAAAGATTGAGGTTTTACAAAAAAAAATAGTGAGTTGATTGACAATTTTTAATAATTACCGGAAAAAATATGGTACTCTCCAACTAATGGATTCAACTGAGTCAAAATGTTACATGGATGTTAGATACCAATGAAGGTGAAACTAATAGTAATTAACACTGCATTATTGGTTGACGGTTTCAAAGAAACGTTAATTAGAAAGATAAATTATCTAATTATGAAAAAAATACAAAATTGTTTTCATCTTATTTTTAGCTGTTATTTTCTCCAACTTTTTTTTATTTTTTTATTTTGTCAAATGAAACACCGGTTGATAATTTTGATAAATGTAGCTAGACCTTTCTTTTCTGAACTTTTAATCAATGTTGCGAAATGGTGTTTAAATTTACAAGGTTTTAACTTCCATTTTCTTCTCTACAAGTGTCAACTACTAGTGCACTGCCAACCACTATTGCAATATCATGTCAACAGCTAACGTGATATTAAGTACTGGCGGTAATCCTCTCATTATTGGACGGAAGAGTTGCTTGCCTTTATTTGAGTTTTAAAATGTAATTTCTCGCAATTTATGCTTTGGTACTTGCATCATTTTCTATTATGATTCTTTTATTGGAATCATAAGTTTAAATAATAAATGTCGCATGTAATTTTTTAGTTCATAAAAACACTAAAATTGCAACTAAAACTAGCTTTTATAGACCACCAATACTATGCCTTCCAAATAATATTTATGCACTTGTCTTTCTGCTCGAAAACATGTCAGAAGTAATGCCGAACACAAAAATGCTTTCATACATTCCTCATTCGAAAGAGTAAAGAGTAAAATGTTTCTACGCATAGAATACAGCAGTTAAAGCAGCAAAACTAATCACCGGAAATTAAATTGATTCCAGTTCGACCAGCATCAAAGCAGATCCGAAAAAAGTAATAATTTGAAAATTTAATTGTTAATGCTCAACTTCACAATAAATGAAACTTTATGCAAACTAAAACACACAAGTTAAAAAGAAAATGGAACCGGGGAAGTGGTTGCAACTTTAAGGGGCAAAAATAAAAGGATTCAGTGTCTGAACCTCAACGTTGCACTGTTATTTTACAGATGGTTTTACGGATTTTGTTTCGTAAATCCATAAAATTTATTACCATAGGTGCTGTCTCCAGAGATACTTTCCTTCGACATCTGTATTTTTAGCTTTCTTTTCTGTTAGTCAATTTTATTCCTTCCCACTTTAAAACAACTCTCAGAAACTGCTTGAGAACAGTTTTTGTTTCTTAAAAAATGATACTTTTTTTTCCGGAATATAAAAACCTCAAGGACTGAATAATTCTAATTTAGTACATACTGTATGCAGTAAATTTTTATTTAGTTATTTTTGAACAATCTTAATTTCTATATACTCATAAAACGAGCTCTGAATGATGCAATTGCAAAAATTTCCTTATTTTAGACCTTGGGTCTTTTTTTTTTTTTTGAGGGGGGAGAATTAAAGAATAATTAATTCTGGTGTGTTACATGTCTATTGAATGAAGTAGCCTTTTAATAAATAAAGGAATCATAATCGCAATTCAGTCTTCTTTTTTTTTTTTTGGAGGAGGGGGGGGGGTGAAGAATAATCAACTCTGCTTTGTTACATGTCTATTGAATGAAGTGGTCTTTTAATAATTAGAAGAATCATAATCGCAATTTTGCACGAATCATAATTGTTCAAAATATCTCATCTACTTATGAACTTGGTCGGGTGGCTTGATTATTTCATCAAATACAATTATTACATAATCGTTCATTCGAGCAAAAATGTACATTTAAAAAACATAGACTAACTAATTAATACATTTCTGTGCAAATGTATTAACTAGTTTAATTAATGGTTTTTTATTGTAATGAAAAACAGCATGCAGTCCATTTTTTTTTTGTTATTTAACATCCTTTCTAAAGACGGAAATATCCTCTTTGTATCAGCAAATGTCATTCGGTATTTTGTGAACTATTAATTTTTCCCTTGTCAACTTTTCTTCGTCTTCTTTTTTTTTTTTAAACTAATTTATTATATTACTCAATTATATCCTTTTCACGATCGGAAATTAAAGTCTTCACTAGTATACTTTAACTATTTAAAGCATATTTATGTGGATAAAAGCTGAAGAATGCCACTACTCAACTGAAGGCCAAAAAGGATGTCCACATTTAATTATCCCATATAGGGTAGTCAAAAGCCCCGGAATAGCCATAATCGGGTTGTTGTTTTTCCTAGCGTGTCGCCCCAACCCCCCAATTACAATTTTGCTCAGCACCAAAATCACATAATTAAGAAAAAAATCGCAACAGTATTCTTGGCGTCGAGTTAATCTATCTGTTTTGAAATATTACTTTAAAAAGATATACATTATTATGAATTATAATATATTTTATATTATAATATATAATTATATTTTATAGTAAATATTTTGAACTGCCGAACCTTACATTAGTTAAGAATAAGGAGGATGAATGTAACTTCTTGCTACTTATCCTTATTGCGGCCTACTGTAGACTGAACTCAGTGATAGCAAAAAGCAGTTTTAATCAGACTCCCAAATCGTGCTTTGTTAATTTTAAAATACGAGAAAGTACAAGAACAAAATCAAGACTCAAGATGGAAAAAATTCTTAAGTTATTTCTAGACACTTAGAGCTAGTTCTAGCTAAAAGCCTTCACGTCACATATATAAGCAAAAGAAACCCCAAAAATTACTGGAATATGTTATACTGTTAAAAAACATTACTCATGACAATACATATTTGAATTTTTATAATCATTTTAATGAAGAAAAAAAAACAAGATAAATTTTAATATTCATCCACTATAATATTAAAATCTGTTCGCGTCCGTCTGTCTGTCTGTCTGTCTGAAGATCGATCTTCTCGAGAACCGCTGCGAATCGAGAGTCAAACGAGATACCGATCAATTCGAAATTTTCCAAAGAAAACAATAGGACTAATCTCGTAATTGTGCGACTTTAATTAGCGGAGATATTAATTAAAACGTTAATTAACATAACGTTATTCAGGAATTTTTATTTCTTTCCTGTTGCCATTTTACATATGTGTGAGCAAGTAAAATTCTAATAATTGTTTTAAAAGAGATTTTTTTGGCAGCTGTCCAAATCTTAAAACAGCGTTTAAATCTAGAATTTCATTTTAAATTAGTTTAAAATTGGTTGCCCTATTCGGACATAGCCTTTTATTTTATCGTCTGTCCTTTTTTTTTACATTCAACGTTCTTAACTCTTTTCAGCATTTGAAAGTTGTTTCTTTAGCTATGTTTATTGATTGTAGTGCAAGTTTATCATTCACTGGCCTCATATTTTAGTACACTTAGGATGTGCGACTAAAATTATGTTTATTTTGTTGGACTTTTTCCCGTCACATGAGTGAGTTTTCGAATTGTAATAACTCTCTTTTTCCTTCCTGTTTCTATTTTTAAAATACAGTTTATATCGTTAAAAGAACATGTTAAATTAAGATTGTTTGGATTTCTTTGTGAAACAGAGTTGAACAAGAAAGATTGTTTTTAAGGATTTTAACTAAAGCTAAATTGGAATCTGATGACTTGGTATTAAATTAATGCTTATTGGTAGTTGTTCAGTTTTGGTGCTTTAGTTTCATGTAATCAACCAAAAACTGTGTGTCATTTTATGTAAAAAGCTGATTGTAATTGTACATAAATAGTTCAGATATAGTCTATCAGATGTAATTCATTTTAACGTGAGCACAGATTATAGTTGATAATGCATATATTTTCATCTTTTGTGCTAATTGAAAATACTCATAACTTGTGTCATTGATAACTATGATTAACGTTAAAGAGATTTTTGACAAAAATATGCTCTACTGGTGTTTTGCAAATCTTGCATTACGCGTATTTATTTACTCCTTAGCGCTTTAGAAACTGATGTCAGAGTAATACAAAAACATCAATTGGACATCTTTTTCATTTTTTAAGTAGCCCGTGCAATGCCGGGCACGCAGCTAGTTCTAGTATTAAAACATGCTTCATTTTTGTCCTTTATTGGAAATCTAAAAATAAATAAATAAATAAATTAAAAAATTTCTTGAAACTAAAAGCAAGGAAGCAGGGATAAAATCATTCCTTCAAAACTGTGAAACAATAAATAGAAAATGTTCTTATGTACTAAAATCAAGAAGTACAAAAAAATCATTTCACAAAAGAAAACAGAAAATAAAATTTAGAGAATAAGTTTAAGAGAATATTTTCACTTTATTCTCTTTTTGATTTTAGATATATTCTGAGTTAGTTTTATTCTCTGTTAGTTTTCCTTTTGAAAGTCAAAATTGCATTTTCAACTTACAGCGTAAATCTTTCTGATACAAATAAAATCTCTTCCATGTCCAACACAGTAAAAATCAAAAGACATAGCCATGGAATGACAGCACGAAATCTGAAAGGAAAATCTGGTATGACACAAAAATCCTGATTCTTAAATGCAAAAGAACATAGTTTTACTGATGACATATTGGAATTTTATGGGTAAACCTCGGTATGTCTTGAAGCAAAAGACAATCCTTTTTAAGCACTTTAAAACTCATATGTAAGAGCCAGCAAACAATCCTCATGGTAAGTTTGTGAAGATTGATAAATGTTTTTGTGAAATAAAACTGCACGTTTTTTGTAGTTTTATATACTATTAAAGGTTATAAACAAAATTAATAATACAAAAAAAAAAAGAAACCGATTCTTCCTCCAAATGGGTAAAAAGTAGAGTTAAAAAGCTTATGTATAAGTCATTAAAATCCAAAAATGTATGTTTCTTGATTTATTTGTCACAAAAATGACACTGTGTATTGAAATATTAGCAAAATTAAAGCAGTTACGTTCTTTACCGTTTGTTTCACTTCAGGAAAAAAAAAACATTAAAAATTTAAGTTTTGAAAAACAGTCGGTGTGCTTGAAAGAAATATATAATAACGAAGGATATATAATAACGCTTTATTGCAGAAAATGGGATGACAAGTCATCCGTAAAAAGCTTTTGTCTGATGACTTTTGACCCTAAAGATCACACCTCGTTACATTGAAAAAAATTGGCTCCTACGAATCCTAAAATAAGTGTCTGAATTAAACTGCAAGTTTTGTGCTTTTACATTATTGTATCTTACTTTTCATTGAAATCTTGTTTTTCATTTCTGTAACAGTATTCTGCTTAACAATATAGGCATAGGCTTGAATTATCTAAGTAAACTTATGTTATCTTAATGTATAAAAATTTTCTGTGCGGACGTTTGTCACCATAAGGCTTTTAAAGGGCTGTACCGATTTTGATCAAATTTTTTGTGTGTAATTAAGTTGTGGCAAGCATGGCTTTGAAGCGCGATGTATCGAATCGGAAACGTTTTTGTTAGTCAATTAATTAATTTAAACTTCGGATGGTTATATCTCCCAAATGATTAATATTTATTTTAACCTATTGTTGAGCGAGAACTGAAATAAATATTTAACCCAATGCCAAAGAACAATAAGAAAGCCAGCTCTGCTTTTTGTAATGAAATTTCGTACTGTGATATGTCAATTGAGAATAGATAAAACGTAGAAAGAGAGCGAGAGTGAAGCCTTCATTTCTGGAAAGCAACGATTTTAGATCCAGTAATATATTTTAAAGTAAACTACTGGAAGAAATCGGATTTCTTTCACTTGGTTCTCACAAAACGCGTATTTTTAGTAGTAGTTAAACCATGTGACCGGATCGGTGCTTTAGGTTTTCCTAAACAAATGATCAGATAGCACCTTACATAACAACATTTGTTTCTCGGTTCAAATCCATCTGAGTTTTAGCACAAATGGCAAGAATACTTTAAGGATTATCAAATTAATCAGTACATTAATAAAGGAAAAGATGATGGAATTTAAAGACGAAACAAAATTTATTTTCGTCCAGATAAATTACAACATGGTAGTTCCGTACACAAGATCAGTGCATTGGAAGATTTTTATCTTTGGTGGAAGGAATAATTTAGGAAAATATAAGACTTTTTCGTTCAAAAGATGACCGTAAATCGGTCGGAGTTCGCTTCGCTCACTGGTCGACTGGAATACAGGAACGTGGTGGCTTGGCGACATTGGTCATAATACATTTGCGTGATTATTTGTTTACTACTGTTAATGTACTTTATTGTATTTTTTGTTCATTTGGTGAAATATTTTAAATTGCAAAGAATTGTTTTTGGTTCTTTAAAGAGTGTTTAGTCACTTTAGTTGAAGAACGTGTTTATTTTGCATCGGGAGGAGAGGGGGTGATTTTCGCTTATTCTGGGAACTGTTTTTGCGTTTATCATTTTTTTAAACAATATCCATTCGACTGTTGTATTCTTTTTCATATGGGGGACGTTGCAGTGGGATTTCCCATTTTTTTTCTAGATGGGTAGTTATTTTTTATACTTAATATCTGAGATGTTTTTTATCTTTTGAGTGTGGCTAAAGGAACAAACCATACAATATATGAAGATCATTCAAGTACGCGAGAAATAATAGTTGATAAAACAACTGCTCAGTGGACACGAGATAAATCAAGCTGTAATAAATGTACGCAATCTGACACCAAGCAGCTTAAAACATTTTCAATTTACTTATTGATTTTTCTTCAACAAAACGGTTCAAACACTTTATAATTTATTGAAATGTTTTAACTTTTCAATTTACTAAGATTGAACAGAACAACGTCTGTCGGGTCCTCTAGTCGTTTATAAATAATTATACTTATTAGAAAATTATTTATTCTTTCTGTAAGACCCCCAAAAATTCATGTATGAAATGTATGATGAAATATATTCTTCGGAACACTAAACCATTTCGCAAAAACTTAATGAGTTTCTTTCTTTCTTTATTTTTCTTGTTCTTTTTTTTTTTCATTTTTTTAAATATTTGCTTAAAATATCTAATTGTTACATCCGCATTTCCGACATATCATTTGAAATTTATGTTATATTTTCTAAAATTAGCCTAATTGTAATATAATTTTTGTAGTAATAGATTATAATAATTCATAAAAATACACTTCATTTAAAAGTAAGTATTTCCTACACAACAAAATATTTCCCGACGATTCAAAAAATATGTAAATAACGATTTAAAAAATGTAATTATTCTTAAGTTTTCATTTTTTTTGGTACTCTCGAAGAGCCATTTTTTAAAATTATTTTAGCTTTCCTCCACATTTAGTGACACAGGCCTCTTGGTTTAGGGGGTAGAACTTAGGCGGTCGTCTCCTATATGAAATATTTTGAGATACATTTTTCTGAGGACGAAGCCTTTTGGGATAAACTAAATAAGTTTTCTTTCTCTTTTTTTCCGCATATGTTAAATCTAATTGTTACATTAACATTTCGTACATCATCATTAAAATTTGCGAGTTATATCTTTTAAAATCTGCCTAAAGTTTAATAAAATAATCAAAAACTCCCTGCTGTAAATCAAGAATACTAAAAGTTCTAAGAATTTCCCTCCAGATGACAGCAAGCAATATGGCGCATGAAATCCAATAAAGTCTCTTGTTATGCAAAAGAAATCTTTTGCTTTATTTATTCTTATTTTATGAAGGCGGCATAAGACGGGAAATTGAAGGATTTCAGCTGATGGAAATAGCGAGCACTTTCCAAATAACTCGACCTTAAATATTATTTTTATATTTCAGCAATGAGTACCTGCCCATTTTAAATAATAACCTTCAGATTTGTCAAGAGCTTTGACTGCTAAAATTTTGCAGACATTGAAATTGAAAACTGAAGGCATTTATATGTTTATTAAAATGTTTTGGTGGAAAGATTGGCTGGCATTTCGAACACTAACAGGAAATTATTCGGTTCGTTTCCGATTGCTTGAACTACACATGAAAGAAAGCATTTTGTGAATCGAAATGAAAGTTAAATTGCTCTATTATGTTTTCCATTTACATCCTCGTGTTTTCCGTTTTGTTTACATAATACTTAATGCAGATAGCTTTTAATACGTAATGAGTGTTCCATTTAATAAACAGTAAAAAAAATGTAGTTTCTTTATTATGTTTAAAGCTACGCAGTAGAGAATCACATTTAAATACATTATTAGTTTTTTCATTTAACAATGCGCCGTTTATGAAGTGGAAAGCCATTTTATGGTGAAAAATTCTCAATTGTTTGTACTCTATAAATTGTGCGTTTTTAATGATATTTTTTTATGCTTTATTTCCGCGGTTTTATTCATTTATTATTTTTTTAATTATAATTGTCGTCTATGATAAATATACCATGGAATTTAGAATTTAACACATAATTGGTTATTACATGATGAAGAGGAAAATGCATTAATCTTTTTTTATACCCTAACGTGTAATAGACTATAAAATAAACATCTAGATCGCTGTACTCTTGTTAATGTTAGCAGAACGTACATCTGCGAAATCTGCCCTACAAGAAGCACTCTTTTTTATAATTATAAGCCATTGTGTTTATTTAAATTCTTCGTAAGATTTGTCATGCCGTAATCCTTTTAGTGTTAACAATACATGTATCTATCAAGTCTGCCGAGAATTTTACAAGAAAATTATATAAGTTTTTTTAAATTATACGACATTGTTTGTTTTTTGAATTTATGCAGTCTTTTTAATGATGTACTTTTGTTAATGTTAACAAAACATACATCGGAGAAATCTGCCGAAGTTTTCGACAAGAAACACCTTTTTAAAAATTTATATGTCATAACTTACATTTTAATTTTAAATATAATTTATAATGCTTTACTCTTGCTAATGTTAACAGATCATACATGTACAAAATCTGTCCGAAGTTTAACAATCACTTTTATGTTTTAAATATATTCGTACTGAATAATTAAATGTTGTTTGAAATAATAAACGTAAAAGTTTAGAGTCTAATATAATGAGGTTTTTTCTCTTAGCAAGTTGGTACAGACTTCAAAATACTTTTAATTTTCACCATAGGAAACCCAGGCATTCAAAATCGTTGGTCTGACGAACTGGCATCAGTCCACGGGAAACAATGGCAGGTCTTCTAAGATACTTAATTGTTTTCATTGAAAAGCTTATCTTTATTCCCTCAAAAAGGGACAAAGAAATAAATGAATAATAATAATAAATGATAAATTAACAATAAAATAAGTAGATGAAGAAATTTAAAAATGTGGTATGATATTTTAACGATAATTTTGTTGTTACTTTTTATAACTTTCTACGATTTTTTAAATTATACTGTTATAAAATCATATTTAAAATCTCGAGTCTGCATTGTAAAAAACCTCAAAAAAAAATTTCTTTAAAGAATAATAATGCTAACAATTGATTAAAAAAAACTGGTGGACGAAATAGTCACAATTGTTACGGGACCGTGGAGCAAAAAGGTCTAGAAACACTGCTACTATCAATAAAATACAGGAAATGTTTTATGTGATTTATTTTATTTTCTGCTTCAATAGATAAATATAAGTTTCTAATGGTTTTAATGTATGCTCATGCTAACGTGAGCAGACATAAATTCTGTGGGAAATTCTTTCTGCGTTTTTTTTTTTATTATTATTTTTAAACAGTTGCATCAGTGCTAAACACAACTTTTGCGTTGCTAAAAACCACTAAAAATTAGTAAAAAAGGTGACTGATTTTGAAAATCAATTTAAAAAAAACTCTCTGAGATTTTAAATTCATTTATATAAAGTTGCATTGTTCATTTCATTTTTCTAATTAATTTTATTGGCTAATTATGTTGTTTTTTGTTGCTTATGCTAATGTAACGGACTCCTGTAAATTAAATGATACATTTTAAATTTATTATCTTTTACTTTTTATTGACTTTTACTTTTTTTCTAATACGTCTATTATCCTAAAGTATAAAGGAGTTAAAAATTTAAAACATAACAAGTCTATATGAAACAAAAATAAAGCGTATACATATTTTTAATTTATTTTGCAGATTCAGCTTAGACAAGAAGCAATGCTTTTACAGTTTCTAATTCTTTTCGCTACGTAGTAACTTGCCGTTTACAAAGTTGACCTGTCAGTTTAGAAATTCAATGAAAGAAAAAAATATATGTTGCAAGAGTTAAATGTAGAAACCACCGAATCTCTTACTGCATAGTATGTGTTCTTTTCAGTTGGTCTAAAGTCAGCATTTAAATGCATGTTTACTCTTATTCTAGCAACCTTATAAAAATAATAAACAGGTTTTTTTTTAATTAATTTTAATGCAACGCAGTTTTTCAGGAAATATTTATACCTCAAAACATTTTACGTATTAAAGGTACCTGTAATTAAAGAGAAAATTTAATTAGAAGAAGATACATTATCACACAAAGGAAAAGAACGATGTCGACATCACAGAACAAACGTCTAATACAGATCCATCTCCTCATACTCACAACCTCACTTTATTTCACGTCTGCATTTTATCTACCTCCCCACTGCCCCCTCTATTTAGAAATGTGAAAGGCGGTAATGCGCAACCGTTAGTCCTAGATGCATATTTCCTATTGCAAAAATGTCTACATCAGATGTAGAGTTAAAATATTGAAAGTTTGAAGCAAAAATAAAAATGAGTAAAAAAATACGAAATGGAATTATACGGGCCCTACGTCTCCTAATTTATATTTAGGGAAATAATCCCCATTGAAAAATAATTAAAACAAAAAATGTTCGACATTAGTACGACCAATGTTCACCGAGATACGAAACGCAGCGTTTTGTGACTATCACCACTTTAAACTCGCCGTCAATAGCACCTTTTGTTGGAACATGTAGTGGATAACACGGGTTTTAAACCATGTGTATGAATAATGTGTGGTTTTTAATATTGTTCAAGGTTTTGTAGTGTAATCTTGCGTATAATGCATAAAATTTGCATTTATTTTTGAATAGCAATGAACGATATAAATACATTATTATGGTCGCTGTCAAGTTTTCTTGTGTTAGTAATGTTTTTCAATGTCGATTATTTCCCTAAATATAAGTTAGTAGACTTAAGGCCCGTATAAAAAGTTAATTTTGTATTTTTGACTCAATTATTTTTTTTCTTCAAACTTTCTATGTCTTAGCTCTGCATCTGATTTTGAACATTTTTAATACTGGAAGTATGCATCTAGGTCTAACGGTTGCAAAAATAGCGGTCTTGCAGCTTAAACAGGAACACCTTGTATAAAGTTAATAACTGTTGTTTTTAAAGTTTTAACGTTTTATATATGAAATTATTCAAGGTCAGAATAAGCTTAAAATGAGACGAAGCATACATAAATAAATTCCCCCCAAAATATGTATTCTCAACTGCAACAAACAAACGGCAAAATTACGCAAAGAACGTTTCAGGGATGCGCATAGCTTTCAATATCTTCATAGAAACGCTTCCTCCCAGAAAGAATAAAACGTACTTCCAACTTTTAAAAAATTCAGAAGGAATGAAATTGAGCTGAAATTGGCAGCAACTACAGCGTCAATTTAGCTGAAGGCGGAGTAATAAAAGTATAAGAAGCCGAGAATCTCAGGTCATTGTACTGCTATTTCACTGATGGTTCTACGGATTTAGATCTTAAGTTCATAAAATTTCTATCCAATGGTGCTGCATCGGGGGATACTTTCCCCCTGGCATTTTTATTTTTAGATTTTAGTCAAGCAGTCAATGTTATTCTCCTTTTAATCTGAACGAGCCCACAGAATTTAAATTTAAATATTTAATTCACGAAAACGATTCAATATTACAATATTTTTTGAAGCTAGAACAAAATTAAGAACTATATGTGCATTTCTAATTCACAATGTATGCATGCAGTAGTTATACATATTTATCTTGACAATATCATCCAGTTTAGTACAACGGGGGAAAATGTGATTCTCTTTTGATTTCTTACCGAAACCATTTTCAAATTGTAAAGTGACCAAAATGGGACCCTTATATGAAGGTCACGCTACAGTAACATTAAGGCCCTCATTACATCAACGTCACTAAAAGTCGCTGCAAAGTCATTAACAGGTAGCATCCTATGTTGATGACACTACAAAATGTGTTGCAATAACATCATCATAATGTTTCAAAGTGACAGCTAACTAATTGATTGTTGCGGAGAAGTCACGATGAAGTCAGATGAAATGAGTCATAAACTTGTCACTGTGATTCCGTTATCATTCAGTTACTTTACGTCACGCACTCAGTGCGATGTCCCTGTAACTTTTGCCTGACGTATTATACTATCAGGGCTATAACAAAAAATAAACTTGATAATGAAAATCTTGTATCCAAGTGGTTAACAACTTTTTATTTCTTATTCCGTATTCCTTTAAGGTAGCCCAAAGCTTATGTTTGGAATAATCTGATTTTTAAAATGTCAAACGTATCTGTGAAGCAGTACTGATGCGATTAATATGCATCATTAAAGCACATATTTATGTTTTTCTGGATAATTTAGAAAGTATTTTTAAACGAGCTGATGTGTGTATCACATGACTTCCTTTTACTGCAATTTAATGTCACTATTGGCAGTTTTAATGTGATTCAATAGTTTACTCTTTAAATATCAACAACAGTGGACAAATTGAAAACAGATTAAAAAAAATAATAACTCTCCAAATTTGTCGCCAAGTTAGCGTCAAAACTTGGCGACCAAAAGACTGGCGATATATCGCTTAGTGTCTTCCAAATTATAACACCACTTGAGTTTACATCGGAATTAACAATGATTTCCCCCCAAAAAGGGGCAAAAGACCCGCTTTGGAGCATCCGAATGCAACGAAAAATTAAGGTGCACAACTAGACCCCACTAGCAGTTTACGTACCAGATTTCAACTTTCTAAGACATTCCGTTCTTGAGTTATGCGACATTCATACACACATACGCACATACATACGTACATACAGACGTCACGAGAAAGCACTTTGTAATCAACTCGGGGATCATCAAAATGGACATTTCGGGTGTATATACGTTCCTAGGCATATATTCACGTGTGGTCGGGTTGATAAAAGAACTCAACATTTATTCGGGGGTGAGTAAAATGGAAATTAATGCCAATTTTTAAAGGGAAAATTTTTTTGCGAATACATTACTTCCTTTTTTGTAAAAGGAAGTAAAAAAGGATAATTTGTAGTTGTATACATAACAAGTAATAGATAACTATGAAAAAAAATGTCGTTTGCTTCATAGTAACTGACGGATAAAATGCATTTTTTAAAACTGATGAATATTCTTTTAATATTGTAGAATTTCAGTGGGATCCATTAAAAATACTTGCTTTTTTTAAATACTTCTTTTAAAAAAAATTCAACGTTTTTTTTTAATGATGCTGAAGCAATTTCATAAGCTGTTCACAATAATGGAGGAAACATTTAAAACAATGTCATTAAAAAATATATTTGTTAAAAAAAAATTTCAAAGAATAATAAAAACCGACGGTAAATATATATTCTGCGCTTTCTTTCAGAAAAAGTACATCTAGGCCAATTTCAAAGAAAGTAAACAGTTTTAAAAATGCAGAAAGAACAAATATTTAAAAGGTTCATCTATTCTAAGGATGAGTTCAAAAAATATGTAATACATGGGAAAGCAAAAGACTGCTCAAAACACTTGAAAAATAAATCAGGCATCGTTTGAGAATAAGGAGGAGATCGCTATTCAAAATTCTTCATAGACATTTTAATAAACAAAAGACCATTTCACTGAATATCTAAGATGTAATTTTATTTATGAACGAAAACATCTCTGTTGAAACAGTTTTCCCTTAAAATGTTTTGTTTACATCCTTTCTTCAATATTTCAGCAAACATGTGATGCAGAGAGAAGCAAAGGGATGTAAGTTGACATTTTCAAGTCTTTAGTAAAACGTGTTTAGATTTGTGGTCCTAGATAGGTTTTCCTTAAAAAAAGATACTTCTTTTCAGTGATAAGAAATGATTTACAATAAATATGTCAGCACATATTTTCGCAAAACTGAGGAATTCAATGCCCAATTGAGATCAGTTTAAATACAACTATACGGATGCCGTCAAACCTGTAAATGCGCCATTATTGCACTGCAACTTTTAAAGCTGTGAAACTTACAGCCAACTCAGTCGCCAAGCGTTAAGTTTCTTCCCGTTTTCGCCAGACGATTCGAACCTTGATTATCAAACAATCGTCTTCTTTACTTAATAAGACAGCTTCAATCTGCGGTTCAGGTGTCTGATCGAGAGTCGAACAGTGAATATGAGCATAAGAGCTGAAAATTTGACAATGTAGGAATGAATGAGAAATTAAAAGTCTAATCCAGATAAGTTTAAACTTACCTATGCAGATACCATTACGCCCGTAAATGTAACGTTCTGATCCTAACACTCTTAAAGCAGTGAAGCTGCAGTCAAGATAGCCGTACAGTATGAGTTTCTGCCAATATTCACCAGTCGATTCGAATTTCGGTCAGACAGCTAAGCCTTTACTTAATATGAAAGCTTGAAACTGCGTTTCAGGTGTTTCACCGATAGTCGAATAGTCTAGTAAATATGGGTGTAAGAGCTGAAATGTTGACATTATAGAAATAAGTAGAGTGATAAATTTCATTTATATATATCATTTATTCACTACTTTCTGATTTATTTATATTATTTTATTCAGTCATTTATTTCCCTCACATAGTTGGTAATTTATTTTCTTCGTTTAGTTTTTCACTATCCATTTATTTGCTGAATCACTCTTTTATTTATTCATTAATTTAATCAACACTAATCAACACTGTGTTTTATTATCAAGTAAAAAGCATTTCATTAGAAAAACACTTTTTCACTCTGTCCCATTAAGAAAAAAATGAAAATTTCCCACTTATTTTGAAAGGTACGAATTTACAACCAAAAATATAAATTATGTATCAATTCAAATTTTTTTCATAAAATACATTGTCCTTTCTTTATGTACTGAAATTTACAAAACAAATTTCCCGTTTGTTCGTTTTCAAAAAGGTAAGTTGTATTACTATTTCGCTTTGTTCCACATTCCCCGTACATTTATTTCATGGGTGTTTAAAATTCTTTAACTAACACATTATTCCAATTATCAACTAACCTGAACTATTAGTGAAACTGCGCCATCTCTGAAATAAATCAATTGTGTTATGATAAGGATAAGAGTTTTTTGAACTTGTGAAGAGAATTTAAAATTTTATTTTTAGTCAGATATTTTGAAATGTGATTGGCTATCGCTTTTGACTCATACGTTTCTAAACTAGCATTTTTCAGGATATTTCTTTTTTCCCTCCGAGAATTCGACCAAAATGGCAAACTTCTTGAAACTTTTGAAATTGAGTTTCAAATCCTCCTCTACGGGGAATTACCAACAAAATATCTTTAGCTGAAAAATATAGCAATATTTAAGCTAAATAGTTTCTCTAACTTAAAGTAAACTTCGGTCAAAAAAAAAAAAAAAAAAAAAAACAAAGATCGCATCTACAAGAAACAGCTTAGACGATCGCTGTCAAAATATTTAGATTGGCTCCTGAAAATGTACATCTAGAAGTAATTTTAGATACCATAGGCATAGTTTGATATAATATTGGTTTTAAATTATGCACAATATCGCAGTACATTCAACAAAATAATGTTTATAAAAAATGAATCATCGTGTTAAAGATTTAAATACTTTTGTTAATTAAGAAATAAACAAACTTCTTGGAGCTAAAAAAAATGCAAACACGTTTAAATACAACACATATTAAAATGAAACAAAAATCCAGCCCCTGACATTTATTTCAATTTCGGCATCACGAATTCAAATAACGTTTTTCGCAATAACGAATTGCCATATAACCCTACTCGTTGGGTTTCTTGTTTCTATATATGGCTTCTATCGCACTCATAATAGCGAAAAGAATAATGAAAATAAAAGACGTAAATTTCAAATTATTTCTTGGGGCTGGATACTTAATGTCGTGTTTTGATGTTTTTTTGTCTAAAGGTAATTGTGTAAAAACCAGAGGGTCGGATATAAATACAGTTGATTCAAAGGAAAATGGACTCCACCGCCTAGGAGAAGCACCCGCGGGTGGACCACACAAATGACTGTGCACCAACTTCAATTAAGTGAAAATAATTGAGAATTCGTTTTTTTTTCTGAAAAAAAGAAGCAGCAGAACTGTGTTTCAGGGTTACAAGCTACCTTTCTATTTTTTTTTTTTTAATTGAAAAATATGTTGCATTATCTGATCCTAAGCCCAACACTGACAAAGGCTAAAACATACTGGGCTTTTATAAAGGAAATAAAATTACTTTAAGTATTCCTAGCCAGTAGCGTAACTAAGGGTTCGCAGGAGTGGCTCTCTCTCCAGGGGTGCAGCAGCCAGGGGGGCGCCATTTCTACTAAATAAAAAAAAATTAAGAGGTTTTTTTTTTTTTTTTTTGGGATCACAAAATTTGAAAAATGCTTTTAAAAATTTAAAAAAGGCTCGCAAGATAAGGAGATAGAGAGAGTATATATATATATATATATATATATATATATATATATATATATATATATATATATATATATATATATATATATATATATATATATATATATATATATATATATATATATATATATAACATCTAATGAGAAGGAACATTGGTCATCATTGAAAACAATGCTAAAAAAGAATATAAGAAAAAATTACAATGCTGCCTCCTATTTGTCGAATCAGTTAATCAAAATGTTCGAAAAAAAAAAATTTTGGAAGAAGCCATTTTTTGAAGGTTGTCACCGGAGGTCACAATGACCTCCGGTGACTTGCCATGCGGGTGACCCTTGAGGAGGCGGAATTTCTTTACTTCAACAGGGGCGCTAGACCCCATAGTTACGCTACTGTTCCTAGTTCAAACTGAACGAGTTCATAAGCTAAAACTAAATTTAATTTTCTGCAACAAAGGTAACATGTAAAAAAAGTAATATTACTAGCATCACAGAATTAAAAAATATTCAGCCACATTTAAAAAAGAAATTTACCATTGTAAATTTTCTTCTAAAAGTAGGAGATATGAGATAGTTACTTATATCTGTTTGTTACTTCCCCCTCCCCCAAACGTTTGAGAGAATACTCCGAAAACTTTTTTTCTCTTTCTTTTATTAATTGACTGCATTTCAAAATTATTACCTTTTTCATTAAACAAAATTTTTAGTAGTATTACATTTGCGTTGATTTTTTACGAACAATAGATCACTGTTATTTTTTAAATTAAATTTTTCTATTTAATATTGATTTGCTCATACTTTTTTTTCGCTCCTTACTTTTAGCGTTGTGCTTTAAAATTGCCTTATAATCTTCGTACAGATAAATGCCAGCATTGAATCTCAACTATTAACAACAAACTCGATAGTACATACTAAACTAAAAACGGCTAATAACAACGATATTCTAACTAAATACTTGAACTTTCCTGTCAAGTTAACGACCGAATACTGTTTTATACACTATAAGAAGTTTGTTTGAAAAAATTTAAATATTTTTTGAAACATTACTTTATGGAAAAATTATGAAATTGGGGACAAGTAAATCATTGTTCACAAAAATTACTAAAGTATTAACTTATTCTGAAAACTCGAAATTAAAAAAAATAATATTAATGGCTAAATTGTAGTATTAAAATTAATATTATTATAATTATTTACAATCAGCCGATCAGAGTTATTCGATTAATTTTTAATTGCCAAATTCACTTGTCGGTACATCCATTTACAGTGCTTTATCTGAATCATATTAACTGTAAATGAAAAAATATCATGTAAGCTTTGTGCTACAATATGATTAAAGTGAAAAACCAAGCACAAATTTTGAAGAAAATGCAGCATATAGCTATTTCAAGACTACAATGGAGTCACTTCATCAGTGCAAAAAAGTCACCAATACAACCAAACGACTAATCAGCGAACAGCATGTCTGCCCCGGCCTCAAAGCAAGGGGGAGAGACAACCAATCAAAAGCCAGGAGACAAGAAGAGTGCAAGACAACGAAGAAACCAGAAAAGGAAATTATTGAAATTGCTTCCGAATGTCTTGAAAAAATGGAGTGCTAGAAAAATCATTGATAACAGAATGAGAATTTTTCCAAATATAGTAAGCTTCCCAGAAATCGAGGTCATAAACCGAAGAACATTTACAAATAATCTTTGCAGATTAAAAATCAAAACAGTGACCAGAAGTCCAACAATGCTGAGCGATGGAAGAACGAGCAAGTTCTTCATATTTGACATAATTTTCGTGCTATTTCAGATGGTGCTTGAGAGCACGTTTAGTCTGTCCAAAGTAACCAAGTCCACACTTGCAGGAGATGCTATAGATATCCCCGTTGCTATGGCAATCAATGGGGTCCTTTAAGTTTGTATATTTTATCCTGTTTACTGGAGAAAAAGCTATATTGAAACCAAACTTCCTCAAAATCTGTGCAACTTGATAATTAACTTTTGGATAACAAGGCAAAACAATAGTATGAAAAGCATTAGAAGCAGAAACCTTGTCAGAATGAGAGGGCTTAATTAACTTATTATAAGTTAAATCAACTTCGTTTGTTTCTTCGTTGTCTCGCACTCTTCTTGTCTCCTGGCTTCTGATTTGTTGTCTCTCCCCCCTTGCTTTGAGACCGGTGTGGACATGCTGTTCGCTAATTGGTTGTTTGCTGTCTTGTGTCCTGAATTCCTATTGATTGGCCCTCTTTGGTATAAATACCGGTGTCCACTTGGTTGTTGTCAGTTCTCTCACGACTTTCGGTTGTGTTTGTGTGCTTTTTGCACTGATGAAGAAGCTCTATTGTAGCCGTGAAATAGCTAAATGCTGTATTTTCTCCAAAACGTGTGCTTTATTTACATTGGTTTTTCACTTTAAGCACATATTAATTTTACTGTAAAAGTTTATGTAATATTATTTACCCGTTAAATACTTAAGACAGTTTCTACGATCAGACTTAATACATAAAGTAGCTTGTTTTGTAAAATTTCAACGTCTGGTGAAGATGCTTATCGAACTTCAAAAGAAGTAACATGTGAAGTGTTGCATATCTATCAAATTCAATGAAAAATATTTATCTGTGAACACAGTATCCAAAAGACTACTTAATGCATCGTTTATCAAAGATCGGGTTATTTTTAAGTCACAAAATACTTCATTTACAAAACTTATTCATCACTGGTTCGGTTTTGATCGATTTGATTTTTGCATGCATCGTTAAAGTTGAAATAAATCTTTTCAAAAATCTTTTTGTCTCTTAAGTATGGTTTGATGCATCCTACATAAGACAACAAATATGAATAAATGCTTTTGTTCCAACCACATCTTAAAGTTTTGTGTTTGTTCAGTTATACGTAAATTTAATGTATGTGTTAATCATCTGGTGTTTCTTAGAAATAAAGTTGAAGTGAACATATTTTTTATTATTAAAGAAGTATTTTCTTTAAACTCTTAGCATAGTTGGAAATATTTTTCTGCAAAGTTACTGACAAAGCATGTGTGTTTTCACACTATGACACTTGCATAAACAAACGTACAACTGAAGTACAATTTAAAAGACATAAACACTGGCTTTTTACATTATTGTACCTATACAATATTGAAAGATGCATTCAAAGAAGTGATGGATAGATTTTAATAAGATTATGTTAAAAAATTATGTTGTAAAATAGACTTAGTACATTTCCAAAAACATGTCCTTGAAATATTTTTTTCACTAAATTTGTATCTTAAAAAAATATTCAAAAAAGAAACAGAAAATATGACCTCTTTTTTCACTAGGCAAAGCAAAAAATAATATTTTTTTTTATCAAATGAATGAATAAATAATCGACAGATGAATAACAAATTAAACAATAAAGGAATAAATAAATTAATTAGTAGATAAGTGAAAAAAAAAAAGTTGAATAAAAAAAGAAGGGAATGAATAAATAAATAAGTGAAATAAAGAATAAAAGAATATTAATGATTTAACTAATAAATAAATACATTATTGATTTTATTAATGAATTATTGAGTAAAAGAAATGAACTTTTTCATTTTGCATCATTCACTGCACACTGCTTGCTCTTGACGAATTGCGCTAAATATTTAAAATAAAAGCATGCCAAATATTAATTAAATAAGTATTGCACTGATCATCAGTAGATCTCTATAAATACGCGAAATTTTAATTCCAAAATATTTTTTATAAACCGCAAAACATTGCACTATGTGTATCAATATTTGAAAATAACTTACATTATTATTTTCCTTGAACTTTAGATTATTTATTTTTTAAGGGGGTCCGGGACACATTTTGAAAATTTTTTTATTGTGTACTTTAGAGTTTTGAAATTTTTTGAATTGATTCATCATTTATTTAATAAGCAAAATCATAACATAAATATGAAAAAAAAATATTTTTTTATTTAAATTCAATTAGTTTTTTTCAAAAAAATGGGGTTGCTTTAAATTGCTATAACTCAAAATATTGTTGGTCAATTTTCAATTTTTTTTCAAAAAAGTATGCACAAATATCTAAGCTTTAATTTTTATTCGGCGATTTTAAAAATATTGATTCAATAAAAAATAAAAAATATTTGAAGAAAAATTTTGAAAAATTCGAAGATACTTTTTTTTAAAAAAATCATAATTTTTGCAGTAAACGTTTTTTTCAAATTCGCCGAATAAAAATTAAAGTAAATTGCTTGAAAAAGATATGCTCCAAGTTTCATTACTTTATCTCTATCGGTTCCTGACTTATAAGAGTTTGAATGCAAGAAATCGGGAAAAATTGCATCATGGAGAAAAACGCGTTTAAAGTTTTAAAGTTACGTACACATTCGTTAGATGCATGCAACAAAAATAACTATAACTTTCGTTCTATTTAAGGTAGAAACAAGATTCAAACGTCCTCTTAAGCAGAAAAAAACGGAGCAATTTTTCAAATTATAGAAAAAAATTGCAAAATTTGAGGATTTTTGTGTCCCGGACCCCCTTAAATGGAATATATATAAGGGGCAATCAAATGAAACGTGGTCACTAGCCTAAAGTAACGGTTACGATTTTAGTAACTCATAAGTAGTCGTCAAAACTGTTGGCACATTTATCCCACTGCGACATGAGGTGGTCAATTCCATCTTTGAAGAAGCTGGTTGGTTGCTATCGGATTCAGGACTATGTGTGTGAGCCCAGTCACACACTTCATCGTCCATTGTGATATCCGCGATATCCGGTGTATCATCTGCGAATAGCTTGTTTTATATGTCCAAAAACATGAAAGTCACACAGTGAAAGGTTTGCACTGTGAACGGGTGCACGGTGGATGTTCCAGCTACATCATTTCCCTACGAAACTACTGCAATGTTGTCTTAAGAGCATAGGCCATGTGTGGACACCTTTGGACACTGTAAAGTGACTTGATAACGCTGGGCATTGATAGTGGTTCCCCGTTTCAGGAACTTGACAAGCAGTGAGCCCCCTCCCCCTGAGTGAGCCCTTGTGGTCAAAAAAGGACCTGTATCGTAGTGGACGATAACTTGTGTAATCACCTTCTCTTCGGCGTTAAATCGCACTGTCACTGTGCAACATGAAACGTTGCACATGCGTCAGTCTCTCTACCAATATATGGTGTCTCCATACATGCAGTTACGGAGCATCGTCTAACGTCTAGTGAAGTTAGACGCACTAACCTGGTTTCATTTGAATGAACCTTATATATAGCGAGATAAGTTGCCGGCAAACTGTAATTATTCAAACATTTTTCTGTGCCATGCCTTTTTATTTTACTAAACATTTCCCTACTGTCGCAACATTTTAATAAATCATAAAACGTGTTATGTCACAACATGTTTTATGATTTATTAAAATGTTGCGACACCTACGACGCTAGAATTTGTTTTAGTTGTAAAATTTTCTCATTTTTTTTAACTGTAAAATTTTACATAATACGGGCATAGTTTTTTTTTTTTTTTTTTGTCCTTCCCTTTTTTGTCATCTTCCAAAATTTTTGGTGAAAATCCTCTGATTATCCACAAAAAGTATAGGAGTTTCAGCATCCAAAATTTTAAACTATTATTGCCTTATATATTTTCATTAATTATCCTGAACAAATCATTTGTTTGGCTCCCATTTCTTTCTATTTTATCAACATCTTCTCTAATTGTTCAACATAAAGCACAATCTTAGTATTCGAATTTTATTCCTTCGATTCTTACTAAGCTTTAAATATATAAAATGCTGAATCTCAGAAATAAATGCAGCGCTAAAGCTTCCTGGAACATCTTGAATATTAAAAATCAGGAGATTCAACTTCGTGATGACAGCAAGTCATGTGACGCATGAAATCCAATAAGATCTCTTGTTATGCAAAAGGAAAAGTTTCCCTTTTTTCTCTTGCTTTCTTTTTATGTTGCAAAAACTGAACGAAATAGGAAATTAAAAGACTTTCCTAGCAAGGAAATTTGAAATATTTTGCGAACAAAATAAATTTAAATATTCCTTAAACGTCAGAAGCTGTAAACAGTTGCAGTTATAAGTCAACATGTGAATTATGTTAAACATCGAATTCGTTGTACAACCTTTTGAACGTTATTCTCCAACAGAATATTTCTAATGCATATTTTTTCCAGTAGTTTAACATTAAGATGACTTTTTAAAAAATGTATGCGTTAGGGAACAGAATATTATGAATACACTTTTTACATTTTGATTCTTCTAATTTTTGTTGCAAATGTTAAGTACCAAAAAAAAAAAAAAAAAAAAAAAATCACGCAATACGTACGTAGTATTTTCCTTTCAAATAATCACTTCGAAATCTCTGATGACGTAGTTTTTTTCATGTAAACCATTTTTTTTCGTTTATTCTTGTGTTGACCAAAGTTTACTTGACTCAAAGTTTATACACACGAGTTAGCTTGTCAACTTGACTCAAGGTGGGTCAAGCTGGTACACAAATGAGTAAATTGTTGTGATGACATAATAAGCAATGAAATAACGTTTACGAGAGTTGCTTTTAAAGAAAGATTCTCATATAATATTTCAAGTATTCATTCGAGTAAATCTGATTTGCAGATAATAAACATAAATACAAATGTATCTTCTTCAAAATACGCTCTTTAAACTATATGGAGAGGTATTTATTACCTTTTAGGTTTATTTTTAGTCACTTCTAAGCATTTAAATTAAAACATCAGTAGTGCCGAGTGCATCAGTAGTTGCCATTTCAAGTTTACTTATATACTTTAAAGAAAGAAATAAACAATAATAATGCGATTTTTTGTTCGAACTTAATGTAACTATCATATTGAATCAATTTTATTCATCAGTTATTTGAATTTAAAGTAAGTAATGTAAATTCTTCGAATGGTTAAAATGTCAGATGGCCATTACTGAAATTTTCCGATTTTGAAGTAGACATTAATGGATAAAATTTGAAGTTTGGAAAAATTGATAAAAATTGAACAAATTAGAAATTCTGGCATTTTTAGAAATTGGGACTGTTTAGGAAGAGATGGGCTACAATACGCTCATTGAGTTTCAAGAGGGGTGATTAATATTGGATACACTCAGATTAAAAATATACTTCACTGTGGCCATTACTAGCGCAAATTAAGGGGGTATTCTAGCCTAGAGGCTTAATTTTAAGGTGATTTTACAGGCTTAATACAAAAAAAACAGCAGCTAACTTCACTATCCATTTTTATCAGTTTTTTATTAATACTTTAAAAGTATAAAAATGCATAAGAGTTTTAAAAAAATCAAAATTGTAGTTGGAGGAGGCTGGCAAAGTGGGGACGACTCTAAACAAAGGAGGGTCTCCTGTTTGACGTAATTCCAATCCTCCAGGTGATCTGAAACATAAAGTCAAGGTTAATTCTTATTAAACAAGGATGTAGAATTGTCTGGACATGGCCTATTTAAAAATATTATTTTTCCACAAAATGACGTCTTTTTGAAAAAAAAATTTTTTTTTTGGCTTCTTTTTTCAACTTTGGTATTTTTTTAAAAATAATAAAAATCAAAAATTTCAAAAACCCCTATGATAAAAAGCAATGATAAGAGTTTGGTGAATGAAGGCTGGTTTATTGTCACAATATAAAAAACATATATATACGTGATCTAAAAAATATAGTGTGTAAGTACATTAACAATAAATTGTGTGATGGTCATTTTTAAGAAAAATTAAAAACCTTGCTGATCAGCAAAAAGCTTAAAAATATATGAAGCATAAATATAACACGGTGTATACGATTTACAAATTCTAGGATAAATGATGGAACATTACAGAAGAAAAACATACGACCTTTTTCTGCTCGGAAGCAAGTGGACCAGTAAATCACAATCTTGAATAAAAAACCAACAAAATTATTTATCAAAAACGTAAATCGCCCCGCACACGATTTATTTATTTGTTGGTAAAACTTGTTGCACGAGTTATATCACTATATGGCTGAACACTTTTAGGATGCATCGGGATTCCATATCTTGGTAGTTGTGCTCCTCTGATGGCCAAGGGTTTACCGAGAACTCAAAATTGCATAGTTCATCCGAATCGGCGTCCGTCTCAAGTCATCCGCGTTGGTCAATTCCAGCTTTTCATTTTCCCACTTGTAATAGCAAAAGGCTCCGGATACGAAGACAAATTGAAGCTCACATCAGCAGGTGATTAGACTAGCAGAAGAAAGTAAAGTTCACAGAAAGTTCACAGCATGATCAGGGAAGGGTTTCATCCGAGATTTCTCCGGAAAAATAGTAGGCTTCAATAATATACTAAAGGTGAGTCGTCTCTTCAACAATTCGTTCCTTTTTTAGCCAAACCATTGCAGACGCGAAAGAGTCACCAGATTGTGTGCATGACCCCCGAACACTGAAAAGTGCCGGGGAGTCGTGGAAAACCTTGCAAACTACATTCTTCCTAAATTCCACGAAAAATCCTGAAGAGTCGGAAAAACTGAGACCACGCCGGAATCTCACAATTCACTGTGCGGTTGCAGTTACAGGTGGTCGAAACCGCGAGGTAGAAAAAGCAGCTTGGTGGGATAGAGTTATCACGTGCGTGGAGGATGAAAATGCAGTTGGGGACAGGTGTGGCAAATCATGATTGTCACATTCCTCCCCCCCAAGAAAAATTCACGGAAAAGGTTAAATAAACATTTCTTGAATAATCACCCGAAAATGAAAACATGAAAATTTGGTATATATAGAATACAACATGACGAACAATCAATACACAAATAAACCAGCAAAAATGTATACGTAAACACAAAACATAAGTAATACACATAATACCAGAAGTCACTTCAGACCTTCGTAAAAAATCTATTTAATGGCTAAAAAGACAAAAAACCAGCGTGAACTTCGATTAAATATGTTAAAAGGAAAAAAAAAATTTCAATGACCCATAACAAAATTTTTTTTTTTTTTTTAATACAGTACTATGTTGGACAAATTCTAATTATCTTCCATCACTTGCAATTTGCCAGACTGATTAACTTTTGACACATGAAATAGTGAATTTCAATTGAATTTTCTCATGAACAATTTTTTTTTTTTTTTTGCAAATCATAATTTTTATATTCATTTTATGATTTAACTTTCTTAATGCAATGATTGCAAATGATATTTTGCTTATGCGCATAAACTAAAACTTCAGATGTTCAAACAAAATGTAATGCAGCTAAAAAAATTCTGTATGTTTACATAGAGAAAAAATACATTTTTTGTTTATTTGCCAGTATTCATATTTGGTGGAGTAATGCAGTTCACTAAAAATTTTGTCTCTGTTGATCTATGAAAGCAAGATACCGACTGAAGAATGTGAACACAAGATAAATTTAAAAAAAAAATATTTTTGACACTTTTGAAAAAGATATTTTCTCTACAATCGAAAATTCGGACCAGCCAGACAAAAAACGACTGCGTTTTGTGAGCTCTCAAAACACTAGAAAATACCATTCCCAAAAAATATCAAAAGAGAAGAAAAAAAAATTATGCACTTATCACCTATGTGTTGACAAAACAGATGAGTAAAAATTTCACTATGCAGCAAAAACATTTTTTTTGTGGAAGTTTTTTAATTCATTAATTTGCTAATTGCCATTTATGCGACATCATTGTTTACATCATTTTCATTATATATTTCATTGATACTTTCATTTTGAGCATTTGTCAATTTTGCATTTAGAGGTACTTGTAAAAACAGTTTACTAACATGGTATTTTTTAATCAAGTCCCTGCTATCATCATGAAATTCAATGAGATAATTGTCATTTCTCAATTTTCTAGTGATTGTATGAGGACCATCATATTTTGCACAAAAGGTGTTTGTGTGAGAAGGTATTTCTACAAATACTTTATCTCCCACTTCAAAGTTAGGAATGGCACGACCCTTAATGTATTTCAGATGTTTAGAAAAATACTCATTTTCATTAAATTTTACCATTTCCCTAGTCTCTAGAATATGTTCTTTGAGCAATTTTAGATATTTAGATGGGCTTTCCCCTTCATTACATTGAGTAGTCAGTGTAGAAGGTAAGTTCAAATTCCTACCAAAGAATATTTCAGCAGGACTAAATTTAGTGACAGCATGTTTGGAACTATTATAATGAAGCTTAAAAAAAAGTAACCTATCAGACCACTCACAAACAGAGTTGGACATAGCAGACAGGCTTTCTTTCATTATTCTGTGAGTCCTTTCAATAACCCCGTTACTCTGTGGATAGTATATTGATGAATTTCTATGCTCAATATTGAGTGATTTCAAAAAATGTTCTAATTCCAAAGACTTGAAGTTAGGAGCATTGTCAGACAGCAGAGTCTTTGGAATTCCAAAACGTGAGAAATACTGATTCAAGGTGGAAATTATGGTGGAAGATTTAATGTTGTTTAAGGGTACAGCTTCCAAATACCTGGAAAAATGATCAATGATTGTTAAAATATAAAATTTTTGATCGTGTGACCTAGGTAGTTTTCCCACAACATCAATTGCAATTACTTCTCCACAGGTGAGATCTCTCTTTTGAATAAATTTTGTTGTTGTCAATTTTGCTTTAGGTTTATTTTCCATGCAAGCACTACAGTTGTTACAAAAGTTTTTTGTGTCTTTTAGCATCCCATACCAGGAGTAAGTCTTCTTAAGAAAATCATATGTTTTAGTAATACCAAAATGTGAAGCATGTGCAGACTTAAGGCATTCTAAGATTAAAGAGTTTGGCATGAAAATTCTGACTAAAGTTCTATGTGGCTTGTGTTTTGGGTTTATTCTGATCATTAGTACATTGTTATCCTTATTAATAAAAAATTTCTTACTAATAAATTCATCGTTGGCATCTAGTTTGTCAATAATACATTTAGTATCTTTAGACTCCCTTTGTTTTTTGGCTATGTTTTCTATAGTTAAATTAGGATTTGCCTCAAAGATATTAATGTTGTTTACAACCAAATTAGAACTAATTACTCTTGAAAGATAATCAGAAGGATTTTTTATGCCTATTATGTGTTCAAGTCTGTAGTTAAATTGCTGCAAATACATAAACTATCTTGCAACAATCTCAGGTTGCTTATCTAATTTCAAATGATATGTTAAAGGTTTTGCATCAGTTAATATTACAAAAGATTTCCCCCCAAGAAGATGTTGTTGAAAATGTTTAACAGAATCATAAATACCTAGCAATTCCCTTCTAATTGAAGGATATCTAGATTCTGAGGGTAAAAGTTGTCTTGAATAGAATTCGACTGGAAAAAATTTATTGTCATGCTTTTGCATGAGAATTCCACACAGAGCAATTTTACTAGCATCCGTTACAAGATAAAGTGTTTCTGATTCGACAATATTTTTCAAAGTAGGTTTTTTAAGCAGAGCATGCTGAATGGTATTAAAAGCTTCTTGACACTCATCATCCCATATAAATGTAGAATTTTTTTTTGTTAATTTTACAATTGGATGGACAATCTTAGCAAAGTCATAAATCATGTGACGAAAATAATTGATCATTCCAAGAAAAGCTTGGACCTGTTTTACATTTTTAGGAATAGGTAATTCCAACAATTTAGTTACATTATCAGAGGATGGTGAAAAGCCATTTTTATGTACATTAAATCCCAGATAGGTTATTTCCTGTTTACAAAGCTGTAATTTCGCAATATCGAGTGATAAATTAAACTGAATAAGTCTGTCAAAAACTTTTTGAAGCCATGAACAAAGTTCCTGAATTGAATTCCCTGCAACAATAATATCGTCGAGAAAAAACTGTACATTGGGACCCTTGATATCTCCTAGGCATTTTAGAATCAAACTATGAAAATACGACGTTGAATTGACACTGCCAAAAGGTAATCGTTTAGGAGCAAAATTTCCTAATTCACAACAAAATGCAAGCTTGTGTACATCTTCATCCCTAAGTTGAATTTGGAAGAATGCCGACTTTAAGTCAAGTACACAATAATATTCCTTTCCAGCTATGTCGTGTAAAATGTCTGTAATCAAAGGTAAACAAATTTTGAACGACTGAGTGACGCAATTTAAGAGACGATAATCTATTACCATTCTGAATTTTTGTTTTTTAGGATCGACCTCAAATGGTTTTTTTCTTACAAAAATGACCGGAAAACAATAATTTGAAGAACTTGGGATGATAATTTCAGAGTCGAGTAAATTTTTTATTTCCTGCTTGGCAAAATCCTTTGCAATGCTAGGAATCGGATATGGCTTTGATTGAATTGGAAAATTATGCAACAAATTAAATTCAGGTGTGACAGCATTAGTCGAGCCAAGAGTTTGGTAAGACTTTGAAAACACCCTACTGTTTTCCATAAGTAAATTAAGAATATTACTCCTATCAGGTTCCTTAAGGTGTTCGATTTTGAAGTCAGATTCATCGAGTTCTTTTTTTCTTAATTCAACTACCTCTTGCATGGTTAGACTGTTTACATGGTAATTATGCTCAGTAGAAGCAAAAATATTGTCATAGTCGACATTTTCAAGATTTCCAATTTTTGTATTCTTATTCACGACAATGGTCTTATTAGAATTATTTTCAATTATTGTGATTATTTTCCCATCATTGACAGTAGGAAGAGATTCAGAAATTGTGTAATTCAATTTGTTCTTAAGAGGATTTAAGATGAGATGAGTCTTTAGCGACAAAGATTTTGGAACAGAAAGTGCTACAATTTTGGAAGAATTTGGTTCCAAAGTTATCTTTTCAAAAGTTTTTGCAATAACTTCCTCAGAAGGAGTTTTTAAAATGTTATTGCAAGCATTACTATTATTTGGAGATTCTTCGAAAAAGTCAAATTTGTCATTCCCCATAGTTAATTGCTTATTTGGGATGTCTAAAAGAACTTGGTTGGATTGTATAAAGTCATATCCGAGAATAATTTTGTATTTATATTTCCAATTATTTTGAGTGATAAAAAAAACATTACTGAACCATTTATTGTTGATCTTGAATTTAGAAGAAACCGCAGATAAATATGGTACAGAAATATTGTCAATGGTGTGAATTTTGACGGATCTAGAAATATAACTAACTTTGGCGTGATCTTTTATTAAAGTTAGTGTACTAGGTTCAACCAGCGATAAGTTGGCGCCCGTATCAATAAGAGCAGGCACAAAAAAATTTCCAAAATTTAGATTAATAATGGGCAATGAATCAGAGTTCGACCCCTCACATGACATTACATGTTTCTCCATCACCTCATTTGGAGTCTGTGGGTGGTCTTGTGTCATAATGTTGTCAACTTTGTGATGGTCATTGAATTTATTTTGTTTTGAAAAATTTTGGTTCGCAAAATCATCAGCATGGGTCCTTGTGGAAAAATTGTTTGAAAATGAATCACAAGAACCCCTAACTAGTTTAAAGAATTAGAATTGCTCCCATGAAAATTTTCCCTAGCGAAATTTGAGTTATAAAATCTCTTCCCCCTATTGTTCCTGTTCTTTGCTTTGAAAGAATTTTGATTTCTCCTGTTTGGGTTATACCAACAATCAGCAGTACTATGTCTTTTATGGCAGATCCCACAGGAAATTCTGTCCACATTTGATCTCTGTCTACTTCCCTGGACATTATTTACATTCTTACTCTGAGTGTCTTCTAATTTTTTTGTTAGCTCCTGGATTGCCTTGTTATTTTCAATTTGGTTTTTTAGAATCATTTCAATTTCATATTTTTTTGAAACATTGTTGCAAACTAAATCTGTATTGTTAAGTGCAGTTTCAATATTTTTTGCAGCCTTAGCTACCTCATCAAATTTGGTGAGACCCGACTTAATAATATCAAGTTTAATATCTGGTCGGAGAGCATCAATTAATTTTTGCGACTTTAATTTCTCAGACAAAATTATGGTCTCTGATGAAGAATTATCATTTAAGTCAACATACTGGGCAGTAATAGTTGATATTTCATCAACCAGGTCAGAAACAGACTGATTTGGCTTTTGATGAAGGTTGGAGAATTTTGTCATGATTTCAGAAAAATTTGATGTTTTTGAAAATTTGTCCTTAAGCGCCTTTGAGAGATTTTTAAAATTATCTAACTTCAGATTTTTAGAGGCATTACTTATGAATTGAAGTGCTTTTCCTGCTAAATTTAGCTTAAGAATGAGGAATTTTCTGTCCGAAGACCAATTTTCAAGCTGTGCAACTTGTTCAATATTTTCTAAGAAAAATTCTAAATTTTCCCCTTCTTCTCCAGAAAACTTTTCTATATTATATGCTAGCGACATATTTGTTACACTATTATGACTCCCCTTTTTGTTTGGCATGATGTAAATACAGGTGAAAACACAAATTCAATTTAACAAGAAATCATACATAGAAAAACAAATCCCCCAAAATTTTGCATCACATAAAATTCAAAAAATTTATACTATCATTTCATGATACCGAAGGAAAGATTGTAAAACATATGTGAAATAACCATCATTCAACAATTCAATATGATCAAAATTTACCATGAGATACATTGTGTAATACCATGCAATATCACTTCAATATACATTTTTTTTTTTTTACTGCTACCCCTTACAGTTTGCATAAATGCACATATACGAAAAAGTTCATTTTAACCACAATATGGAAAAATATTTGTAGGATGATTGAAAAAACTAGTATTTTGAAATTAACATTTTGCTACTAACAAATTTTTTGAAAAAAAAATTGTTTCAAATAGCCAATAACCCGGCACGAAACCAAACGGCACCAATGATAATGTTTTGTATCTTCATTAATTCCACGAAAAATCCTGAAGAGTCGGAAAAACTGAGACCACGCCGGAATCTCACAATTCACTGTGCGGTTGCAGTTACAAATGGTCGAAACCGCGAGGTAGAAAAAGCAGCTTGGTGGGATAGAGTTATCACGTGCGTGGAGGATGAAAATGCAGTTGGGGACAGGTGTGGCAAATCATGATTGTCACACCCTACTTGAGGACACTTTTGATAGTACTAAGAAAGTCTGTAATCAAGTAAATCGGTGTATTAGAACTTGAGATATCTTGACAACCGGATCGAAAAAACTAGTTTCGAAAAAAACGCTTTAAAAGTTTGCAGTCTCATTTCAGCAAAAGAGTTTATTTCAACAAAATTAACTGTAACTCCAAAAATAATTTGAATTTCCATAAATTCTCTTATAAACTTATTCTTAAAGGTCTAAACTCTGAGAATATGAAGGGAAAAAAAATCGATTTTTTTTTTTTTTTGAATTTCTAGACTAGAATACCCCCTTAAACCTTGAAGTGGCCACTTAAAATGTACTTCACTGTGGCCACTACCAGTGCAGTTTAAACCTTGAAGTGGTCATTACTGAACTACTGACCACTACTGGTGTGTTTACCTTACATAAAAAAAACTTTAAAATTCAGGAGTTGAATTAATACACGCATCAACTTGACCCAAGAAATGTCTATTGTAGTAGAGTAAAATTCTGTGAATTTTTCTTTACATCCTAATTTCCTTCTCAGAATGTTTAGCATAGGTCCCTTCGATGATACGAGCTCTAGTGTAAGTTTTATATCTGATTTTTTTCCAGTGTTGTCGTATCATCTCTGTAACCCTTTTAACGGCTCTTTTGTCCCAACGAATCATGTTGAGCCAAATCAGCTTCAGTCATTGACTTCTTTAAATGAGATCTATCTTAATCAAGTTTTCGAAAATTTTACACCAGGTGTTCTCTTTTAATAAATTTATCTATAAAAATGTATTTGAATTTTTGATTCATTCCAGGAAAGACAAATATATAATTAATGAAACCTTCTGAAAAATATAGATAACACTTACATTATAATAAGTTGCCTAAAAGTAATTAATAACTATAGTAACGCATTTAATTTTTAACGGGCTTAAATATGTTGTGTGTGAACGTATTGATCAGGGTAAAACACTTGTGGCTACTGAAAATTTTCTGTTTAAGTTAAGTATGCATTGTGCCGTTTTGAAGCATGTGATTGTTAGTACTACAGCAAGGGCAAACCTATCCCTGGAATATTGGGACAGCTACGTAGATCCTAATTACAACATTACAGCGCTTTTAGGTCAGCTTTTCCTTAACTATAGACAGTTAGGATTATCTGCTCAGATATGATAAAAATAGATTAGAAGAATACGTTTAGTGATCAATTCCAATCTACGCAAATATTGTTGAAATCATTTTCAATATTGGGACTAAGATATTTAGTTGTGTTTATTTATTTATTTTTTTTAAGCAAACCTAATGCAATCTGGCTTTAGGAAAATATTATCTTTAAACCTGAGATATGTAGGATCAGTAAAAATACTAACGCTTTGCTTTTTAGATTCATCTACTAGTGTTGTTTAATTTGGACATCACACGATATTGTAATACTAACGTAATAATGAGAGAAAATAACAGAACATTTTTTATTACAAATGAAAAATAAATAAATACGTTGTAAACTTTACATTTTAAGAAAAATAAATATGGTTAAATTAAATAATTTATTTTTTATGTGACCGTTCATGTTAGATAATAATATTTTATTTTCTTGATTCATTTTCTGGACCATTTTAACCGCAAGCGATGTTTAATAGACATTTATCAAGGAGGAAAAGGAAAAAGGACATTTTTTTTGTTAAAACAAATCAGGCATAAGCGTTTCATAAGCATTACGATTTAAGAAAAGGAAAAAAAATAATAAATGAATAAATATAATTCGCAGCTCTAGAGTCTGAATACGCTATATTGTGGTGATTCAAGAAATTGGCCTAAAATACATTTTAATTTTCCCCGGACTTCATTGTGCAGGCCATATTCTATGTAAGCGATTTTACTTCTTTCAGTAGTCATCAACTAAAAACTGCACCGCATCCTATAAATTATTTGAGTTGCGAATAAGGAATTTTTATGTGATCGTTTTTATAAGTATTCAATTTCTAGATTTACTTACCAAGTGCAAATATGTTTTTGACAACATACAATGTTTAAACAAAAATATAACTAGCTTCTAAGACGAAGAAATAAATGCTGTCAGAAGGAATAATACATGAAGGGTTTGCGTGCATTTAATTCATGTTTTAAATAAGTACTTCAATTGAAGAATTTTTGAATGTACAGGGCGATTATAATTACAGTTCCATTTTCAAAACGCTGTAAAAATAAAACCACTGGTCAGAATGACCTCAAATTTCAACGGAATATTATCGAAGAAGGGGGGAAACGTATGGCAAAAGAAAAATAAATAGTTGGAATTTTTAGCAATAGATGGCGCTGCAGGTGTCAGAATATGTAAATCAAAACACCTGTCATGCGCCCGGCTCATTGAAGTTCTTATAAAAAAAAAATACACGTCTTTTTCTTCATTTCGCATCTAAGAAGTTCACTATGACTGTCCCAATGAAAGACCTGGCCGTTCCGATCACCTGATCTTAACCCGTGTGACTTCTGGACATGGGCTATCTGAAAGCTGTTGTGCTCAGTGCTCCGATTGCAAACTTTGCTGAGCTGAAGGCATGCATTGCGCAACACATTCTAAACGTGACCCCGGAAACACTTCAATCAGTCGTAGAACATGCTGTTTCTCGATTTCAACTTGTTACAGAAAACGGGGGTACATTATATTGAACATCTTTTGCGCCAGTCTCACGAAAATTAAAGACCGATTTGATTTTTACTGATGCTTCTTATGCGATGTTCGACCTCAGGACAATTAAAAACCGATTTTTCCCATCCGATGTGATATGACCTTTCCGTGTTGGATGGGCTTACTTAAGTAACAGTATCACACCAATACCCTCGTGCACGCTGAGTAGTATGATGTTTTAACGTATAGTTACACCTTAGGTAATATTTTATGATTTTTTTGCCATTTGTAGTCGACTCGATTAAATTATGATGCTTACAGCGCCATCTATTGCTAAAAATTTCAACTATTTATTTTTCTTCTGCTATCAAGTTCCCCCCTTCTTCGATAACGTTCCGTTGAAGTTTGACGTCATTCTGACCAGTGGTTTTATTTTTGCAGCGTTTTGAAAATGGAACTTTAATCATAATCACCCTGTACATTTATAAAATGTTGTTTTTTTTTTTTTTTTTTCTAGATCGGCAACTCTGTTTATTGGTAAAAAATTAAAATTTCGAATTCTGGTTCAATAAACTGCTACGTTATCATAAATGTTGTAATGCATGTTGTAAATGTAACTAAAATATAAAAGTTGGATTATCATTACTGTTAAAGAAAAAACAATAAACTATCGCAAATACCACATTACAGCTTAGCATGTGTCACATAAATCCAAATACTTTTTCTAAACTACTAAAAATCAGCAGGTAAAACTTTTTTTACTAAGTTTTTTTTTTTTTTAATTTCACGTTCACATATCACCGAAAACCCTAATTTTGTAACAAAAAATTGATATAAAATCTCGGTGATGATAACACAAGTGTGCTAAAACGTGCATATATACCTCATTTGTTTTTAGCAACGTGATTCTGCGTTCCATTTACACGGTCAAATTTACTTTTCTGCTCAATTTGGAAAAATCCAATACAGTAAATAAAAGGCTATTAAGTTCAAAATGCCATCAAAAAGTAAAATAAGCATTTCATTGTTTTTAAACTACTTAAATTTCACAGAAAGCAAAACAAATATTTATTAATGTACGAAAAAATTGTAAATGCAATAACTATTTATTTTTCTTTTATTGTAATGAAACTGTATTTTGTCCTCAATGCTACCTTTTCAACTATTTTCTAGACGATACAAAAGTTTTGCTTTTAAAAAAGCAAAAACATCAAATATATTTTGAACATTATTGGTTTGCCTAAAAGGAGCGCACTCCTAAAACAAACATTTTTCAAAAACTACGAGTTATTGAGAATATTAAATTCTGCAGGATATTAATGCTGTAAAATTTAAAAAATTTCCTTTGAATATCAGTTTTTAACATATTCTGGTGATAATAAAATGAAGAAAAGATTGATATTTCTATTCATATTTTCTTTCGATAAGCATTCGCCGGGTTAGAAAGTATTGCTTTTTGTGAGAATATATTTTTTAAAAAAAGTTCTAAAAACATAGTCAGCTAATGAATTTTTCTGTAATTCTTAAATTAGCTTGACTCTTATCACAAAAAGAGGTACTGACCCAGAGGGTTCCATCAATACTGACATAGAACTCAGTCGTGTTCAACCAACGGGCCGCGAGTCACATGTGGTCCGCGTTACAGATCCATGTAGCCCGTTGTTTTTCTTAATGTTACAGTGCGAGAACCGAGATTAAACACAATGTTACGAACTTGAAACCAAATATTCAGAAATTAATTTCCGAAAACTTATGCCAATTTCAAGTTAAGGAAATAAGAATCAAGTAATGATGGCAGTAATTCTTGGTTTGTAATTTTCTTTTCCCTTCCATATTTTCCAATATTTATATAATCGTTAAAAAGATATCGTTTATGAATCGTTAAAAAGTTCCATTACACAGAAAAGTTTAGTTAATCGTTATCGTTAAGTTAAAATCTTTATATAATCGTCAAAATGTTATCGTCAAATCAAGGATATCGTTAAATCGGGTGTCCTTAAATCGAAGTTATACTGCATCATAATATGACATGCTGCCATCGGGCACAGAAAAGTTTTGCAATACTGCATTAAATGACCACATAGGGACTTCAAGAATATCAATTTGTAAAAGTGAGAAAAGTGTTAATGCTAATAACAAAGTCAATTGCATACATGCGTTTCCGGGTTACAGGGAGTCGCTTTCCAAAGACAATACGCGAATATTAGGAACGTAAGGATCATTCTTGATAAAAGTGTGCTACTCGATGTTTAAATTGATTGTTTTTTCAAAAATGGTAGTGATTCAAAGCACTTGGATTTGGATGTAATGGGTTTTGGAATTTGTACGCCGCCAAAATTCTTGTCTCTCAATTAATCTCCTCACAAACAGTAAATTATTCATTCTTAAGATAAATTTTGCACCAATGGAAAATTGTAGACATTATTTTACTCTGTAAAATTTGTGTTTTTAACCTGCTTTCATGAAAAAATGAAAAAAAAAAAAAAAAGAAGAAGAAAGAAATATGAAAGATTTTTCCTAACGTATCTTACAATTTTGTTTATTTTTTACAAAAGGTGATATAAATGAAATATTTCTTATAAAATACTGAAAAGTTAAAAAAAATAATACTACGAGTAGTAATAATAATGAGTTCCGGACACCGGGGGAGTGTATGTCTTTAGTTTGTTCTCCCCCCTTCCCTGTTGAAATTCTGAAATGTGGAAAAATATTACTATATTTAACATATTGCAATGAAACTTAAAAAAAAAAAGATTTTAATAGAACGTGTGAGAAACGGAAATATTCCTATAATATTATACATCAATAAAAGTCATAATTCCATTCAATCATCCTTTTTTGGGTGATACAAGGCATTCAAGCTTTTTTTTTTAATTATTATTTGCATCAATAGGCTAGTTGTAATTAAATCTAATTAAATGTATAATTTGTTTTCTCTCCCCCATTACCTGTTAAAATTTTGAAATGTGGAAAAATATTACTACACTTAGCATACTGCAATGAAACTATAAAAAAAATAATAATAATAGAATATGCACGAAACGGAAATATTCCTATAAAATTATATAGCTATAAAAGTCACAATTCCATTCTATCATCCTTATTTGGTTGATACAGGGCTTTCAAACTTATTTTATTATTATATGCATCAACATGATAGTTGTAATTAAATTCAATTCAATGTATAATTTCTCCACTTTTAAAATAAATGTTCCTTCGGAGCAGTGAGCTACGAATTAATAGTGTATCACTGTTCCTATCTCACAGTTCCCTCATTGCAAAATATAAACTCAAATGCTGCCATTCTCAGACAAAGAAAATGAACAACATCATTCTACTGCTAAAATGTGCGTTAGTCGATAAGATAATATAAGATTAATAACACCAGTCTGAAAAAAAGTTCAAAGTAAAATAATATAGTTATTTTTCTTAAATGATACTTGAAAGCAAACTTTTTTCTATAATATTCTTCACGGTATACTGACCTCACATTTCAAAAGTTATACCAGGCTATATCCAAACGCATAGTAAATTGCTGGTATCTCACTATACCCACTTCTCTCCTATGTATTTGTAATAAAATTAAACTTATCACAACATTTACTAGTTATTAATTGTCGGGAAATTATCTTAAAACATATATATTTATATCTATGCTGGAAAAAAACGTATTTCAGTGAATTGCAGAGAAATACTACGCACGTGGCGTTTTTTAAGCACTTCACACTGCGATCATACCAAAGGAAAGAAAAAAAAGAGCGATCTGTCAATAAAAGAAACTGAAAAGAAGAAAACCCATTTTTTACTATTGACCAGCGAGAAAATCGTTTCTACTGAAGGATTGAAAGATGATTTTTGTTAAAATATATTCTTCTCGGTACATTTCTTTCCCGGTCCAAAGAAATGTCTTTTGTTATAGAAAATTTCTAAGGTAATGTGCTGGAAAATGACTTCTTTGTTGCACACGCGGACAACGACGAATACATTTCTAGGAAGAATATAGCAACGCCATATTTCAACAGACTCATCTTCTTCTATCTAAAAAAGGTTATACGCATAAAATATACATGCGAACCGTTGCTGCACATCAATAGGCAAACGATACATGTCAACTAAATCAAAATATCACAAAATGACAAGAAATTACTTAACAAAAAAAATTGCAAATTTGACACTAAACTTGAACTAATTAGCTTATTTTTGTCAGTGCTTCATATTTACAAATGCATATACGTAGGGCAGACCGGGGCAAAATGACTATGTTAACAATTTTCGTTGTTTATTAATTTATTATAAAAGATAGTAAAACTAATTTTACATGAGCTGTTAGAAAAGTCCTTTTTAGTATTATATGTATAAATTCATTACCATTTAGTTTTTCGAATAAAAATAATGAAGGATACTTTTATTTTTTCATAACTTAAACAAATCGTCATCTTGCTCCAGTACTGGGGCAAGATGACTTTGACGTTGGGACAAGATGACAACACTGAAAAAGGTTGAACATATTTTATGTTTTGACTATGTTACCTAGTTTAGCAAATGATAACTGTGTTTTTACATCTTACAAAGTATCAAATTAAGCGTAATACATTGTAGTGTAATGTTGAAGTATTAAATTGTGCAGCTAACAATAGACAAATAAAAATGCCATTTTCATAAATGGAGCATTCGTTTTGGCTTTTACAGCACTGGATCCATTCTTCTGTTGGATAGTCACAAGGAAAAACTGAAAAAGAAATGAAAGAAAAAGCCCCCCTTTCCCCCCCCCCCCAAAAAATCCTCTGGACAAGCAGGGCATATAATAACATCATCCTTTAAAGTTGCTGCAACGGGATTACTTGGCATGATTTGTACAGATTTGGACCTTAAAAACTTTGATTAAGTTTTTTTACTCCTTTTTTAGCTTTACGGGCTTTTTTTTTTTTTTTTTGCCTTCCGCTTTGCTCCTTGTTCTGACATTTCTTTGATATGTGTGTTTGTAAGAATGTTTGAGCTCAGTTTTCTGCTTTTTTCCTTTTTTTTCCTCACATTGTGTTGCTTTGGCACTGCATTGAAATCAGAAACACTAACAGGCTTCTTTGGAGCATCGGAATCAGCATTTGCCATAAGTTCTGCTTCGTCGGAAGGGTTTATATGTTGGTTTTTTACAACCAAGGTCTGACGATTAGCACTATTATTCTCAGTTTCATCACCCAAGAGCTCGTCATCGTTCCCCGAACTGCCTGTTTGAACGGATTATTCTTCAGTGAAAGAAAAGAAGGAGATTAATTGACATTTATTGCTGGCAACAGGTGGTATTTAAATTAAGTTACTCATAAATACTAAAGAGACACGAGTAATCTTATCTGTAGCAGAGCTTATTTACATATGCATTAAAGTTATAACGTGGCAACGGTAAACAATTAGAGCTTTAGAACTAACAAAAATATGACGTTTTCCGAATCTCTATACTATTTATGAGCGAAGAGCCGATAGGAAATTCGTCATCTTGTCCGGCTCGTCATCTTGTCAAGGTCTCCCCTACATACCTGCACAAGTATACAGTGTATGGAACTTGATCCACCACGACTTTTCGTATCCGGTTTTGGAGCACCCAACAGTTAGGTGTGTCAGGCAAGGACGGATCCAGAAATGTTTCAAGGAGGAGGCGATTGAGTTTTTAACTTACTTATTACAATATATCTTGTTTTTTCATGCTTGGGAGAGGGGGGGGGGCGGCCACAGCATTTCCTCAAAAACAACTAAAATATAGAGATTTAGTCAAGGAGACCTTCGGTTTTTCCTTTGGGCGATTTTTTTTTCGTTAAATGAGGTATTAAAATATTTCGTTTTAAAACTTCAATTTCGTAATATTTCCGGGGAATTTTAGAAACACTCTTCCTTCATCGAAGTTCGCATAAAACACGACTTCAATTCTGGAAAAGTACCGGTGCAGAATACCTCAAGGGAGGCACGATCACAACCATCGCCCTTCCCTTGTATCCATCCTTCATGTCAAGACTGAAAAAAGCAAAAAAAATTAGTTGTATTTATGGAGGGTTGCGTTTAATTCGTCGGGAATTTTTGATTTTCCGTTTTCTTTCTTTGAGAATGATTATTTTGACGGTAAATTGTATAGTATTTTTTATTTCCTCCAATTGAAGCCCGATTTTTGAACACGCGTCGCTTGACATAACTTTTATTTTCGAGGTAGACCGTGCAAAGCCGAGCGATACAGCTAGTATACTATAGAAGAAAGTTAACACTTTCTATAAGGGCTTAGTCGAAATAGCATATTTTCTTGTGTATAGCTTGCATGTTAGTTTTTTTTTTTTTAATCCTTGAAGTTCTTGACTGTTTTAAATTTTTTATGTCATTTGAATTCGAATAGTCACGCGACTGTTTTGATTAATCACAAAGACAATACAAATTATTGTGTCGGGGTGTGTTTGGAGAGATATCAACAAATATTCTACTTAATTGCTGAAAAAAGAAAACTATTGCTGTAATGTGAACGATACAAAACTCGTCTTCCCAATTTACTAGGCACAATACAACAGGGAAATTTTTTTTTAACGTTTGAAAAACACAGAACTGGATGTTAACAGAAAATCCTCCCTGTATAAAGCATTACAAATAAAAAAATTTCCAAAGTTTTATACCTCCTATTACAAAGCTTCGTAAAATAAATGAAGGAAACAAATTATAACGAAGGAAAAGTTTTATACAGTACTGTAAAAACAGCTATTATTTTTAAGCAGGACATATAATGGCTGAAATCTAATCGCTATACATCAAATTTAAAACAAAAAGAAAAAAACTTATAATCTGTGCCAAAAAAAAAAAAAATACAGTTTGTTCTCTTAGATATCAATATAGTATGCAAAAAAAAAATGTCTTCTTTCATATAAAAAAAAAACCGCTCTGATTCAAGCAACCAGTCTCTACCTTATATCAATATTGAGTCTATGGAGGAAAAAATTTCGGATTTACTTCAGAAAAAGAGAAGATTATGTCCAAGATATCAGATTATCTCCATTTTTTGGAGGAGCTAATTTGTTTACAGTAATTCTTTTTCTAAAAATGGTGTGACGTTTCTTCGTAGGTGAAACCAATGTAAAAAATATTGAATTGTTTAAAGATTGCTATTGATATAACGCAAAAGGCGTCATAAGCAGTAAAGTGTGTTTCAAGCACTTCCTTCTGTTTGATCAGGATTTATACACGGATTTTTGAACCTCCGAAGAATCTAATGTTGAGTTTTTTTGAACTGATTCAAAGTTCACGATCTTATTTTTCAAATTAAATACTTTAATTTGCAAATAAGGGGCCTGGCTAATATTTTTAGACCCAACTATATTTTTTTACCATTAAGATACTATTTCTAAAAAGTTATTAGGAGGATAAGAGGCATATGTTTCTCTGATTTGACAAACAAAACACATCTTCACTGATCATAATCTTAAAATTTAAAGTTTTTATTATTCCTTTTGTCTTTCATCATGCTTTTTTTCGTGGCATTGACGTCACATTAGGCGTTTTTAAAAGTTATCCTTTTTATTGTACCGATTTTACCGGTAAGTAGGCTGAAAGTGAGACATGTTGGTAAACCAGTATCGATCCACGTAGTAAAAGTATTATTTCCGCGGTAGAGATGTCCTCCTCTCCTCTCTCTCATAAGAGCCAAAGTTATGTTTTGTACAAAACAAAGAACGTTATATTTTCAATTATCACAAATTTTTTATTTAATGATCATCATCTTAATGTGTGCTTACATCTTTAATAAATGCCAAATTAAACACGAAACTTAAAAAAAAAAAATATTAATATAAAACTACAACTTACTTTAGTTTGTTTTTGCAAAAAATTCTGATAAAAGAAAAACAAAGTTAGCTTAACATTAAGTAAAAAACTTTCTGGCGTTCAGGGTTTTATCTACGTGGAAAAAATAAAAGGATTTTAAACCGCGAAAGAAACACTTTAATCCTTACACAGTGGCTCCCAAAAGTGTTTATACACCTACGACTTTCAATGAAATAGGCCCCAATTTATTGGTTAGAATTAATATTTCGGAATAGGTATTTAATTATAAGAACTATGAGCAATTTTTAACAAAACTTCATGAAAAATGTTAATAAAATATTAATTTTTTTTTTTTAATTAAAAACCAAAAAGTGCTGGAAGTTTTATCTCACAAAAGTCTTCGTATACATTAAAAATGTCTATATATTATTGAATAATCTAACCTTTTATTAAGGTATTATTTAAGGGAATATCATTCAACATAAAAAACAGCTTTTAAACGTCTGCGAATTCATTTTTTTTTGCGTAATTTCTGAGTAAGTGTTCAACCACACTTAGAGTCTTAATGTTTCTACCTCTATTTTCGTTTCAAAGCCGTATTTTCGTAATCTAGGCTGAAGATATCTCTAAATATGTTACGTCAAGTTCAGATCTGGAGATTGAGGGGATATTTTCTAAAATTTGGGCCAACTTTCGAGGCACTAGACGTAAACGTTGAAAACCATGTGCTTCTTATCGTTTTTTAATTTTAAAAAAAAGTTGTTTCCGATAACCAAATTTTTGGCTAAGAAATTAAAATTGTTTTTTAAAATATTCAAATGAACATGCATGATTCATTATTTTATTGAAAATTCCAAACCACTGGATTCTGATATGCACCCTCACACAACAACACTTTCACCGTCCTGATTATCTGATCCAACTAAGTTCTTTTGATTAAGTTGCTCATTTTTTTCTTCTATTTACAATTATACAACAATTTAACCAAAAATATTGAAGTTATTTTCATCTGTAAAAAAGACGTTATTTCAAAACGTTTTGAGTTATTTATCACTGATTTTTTTATTAGTATTTGACATGTAGGGAAAGGCTTTATTGTGACAAGACTGAACTCTATCCGGTAATTTAACTGTTTTACTGGTAAGACTGTCTCATTTCAGGGGAATGAAGAAACGAAAAACTGGTCAACAATGAACGCTATCTATTGAAATTTCATCTACTGGAGTTAGGGTAAAAATTTCAACTATCAAAATATCACCAAACAGGTAATTGCTTCGTTCAAATGTAGAAGCAATTTTCACCCGTCATATTTTGAAGGGCGATTTTCTAGTTAATAATAAGACTCACCATGCAATGTCCTTAGTTAAGATTTTGTTTCAAACATAAACATACAGTGGGAAGAGAGGCCTGTTTATGAAAAGCAAAGAAAAGTAAAACTCCCCATTATTATCAATAACATTTCAACACCGTATTTAAAGGTTAGAGCGGATTAATTCACTTTACATCTAATGTCCATCTCTGTCGGAGATTCGACTCCCCGTCAGAGATACATTATGATGGATTAACTAATAAAGAACGTTCGGATGTTACCACACAAGGAGAAGGCGTGGTTCGAACAGCGCCTGATCCGCATCGCCCTTTCTTATCAAGGACAAAAGAGTTGAAGAGTATTTTTTGAAGTTTAAGAAGAACTATTGAAAAACAGACAAACTACATTCTATAGTGAAGCAAAGCAACTATCATGTATTATAACTGACCATATATTTCAGAATATATCATATTAAGGTTGCCAAAAATATCTTTCTTCTCTCATTTTTTGCGTTTCCTTCTGAGAGGTTACCGAACTGAAGGTTTCCGTTTAGCATTTTGAATTAAATTGTAAATGACCGTTTGTATTTAAACGATCAATTTAAAATATTTTTCATTCACAGTTTAACTCTTTAAGTATGTTATTCTTTAATTTTATTAACATTACAATGTCAAAATAATAAGTAAATAAACAAATAAATATTACTGTTTAGTTTTCTAACGTTTTATTTTAATTGTTCGTACTAAAAAAAATATGAAAGAAAAAAAAACTAAATTAAGAGCAAAATTTTGGAATTTGAGGGATTAGAATAAAATTTAATAATTACTTGATGCATGCATTCAGAACGCATAAAATAGTTAGAAAAAGAGTACTTAAAATTTCAAAAGTCTCTCAAGTATACTATTTTCGATGAGTTTACATTTATATTAAAAACTTACAAACATAATATGCTGTTTAACACGTTCCATTTCATCAATTAATGCTATCTTTACTTGTACAAAGAAATTATATACAACCAACCTGCTTGTTAATTTACTTTAAATATGCTATTTTTTTAAACTTTATGTTCAATGGTCATGATATTGAATAGTACAATCAAAAAATGGGCTAAACAGTAAGGAATAAATCAGCGAAATAATGGATTTATCACTATTGGAAACTAAGAATTTCTAAGTTTGCAACATTCTACAACTGTACTGCAACCTTTGTATGCATCTTCATATTTGTTTAAAGTTACATGGAAATTACACTTTTGGGGATTTCGGACCCCATTTGGTATTTTACATTTTTAAGTAACTTACAAACAAAACAAAACATTACACGAGATTAAAAGCTCCATTATATAGAAACTAATCTACAAATAAATAAACTGGGCCTTTTCAGTGTATCAGTTAGCGAAAATGTTAAAACATGTCAGTAAATAACAATGACAGTTTCATTAAAATGTAAAATAATCTGCTAATTCAAAAACATTAAAAGCATAGAATGTGAAACGAGGAGCAAACACGGTAGAGGAGCATACGATATTTCCCTGTTTTCGTCCAGCTAAGAAATAATGAGTAGGCAAGCGCTAACTTGCCTCCATTCTACATTCTTACCTCAAAAAATGCGTTGGTATTTTGAAAAGAATCACGGTAACTTTAGCCTTTCATATTTTCAGTGTGTCGATAAAATGGGTATCAAGAGTGCTTGGGAGCTAAACCCTGAGGGTTCTGCGTTCGGCTGACTATCTAACCGGAACACCTGTATTGTACCCCAGAACCCTCGGGACAAAACCTGAAAAGGGAACAGGATTCCTTGACTCCATAGGCTGTTGCACCTCTGAGATTAGTTCATATTGGATACATGCTGTACGTAATATATTTTCTATTATTAAAATGCTACATTACAATTATATGAAATGTGTAGCATTGAAATGAATTGAAATCGAATGACTCGTCCTTATTGTGAGAACGAAACTTAAAGAAGCAATTTTCTCCACTCATTCCGTTCTTCCTCTTAAAAAACCACTGAATAAAATGTTCCAGACAGCGAACCTAATATAAAAGAGCAACTCGTGACCGAAAAAGTATTTCTCAAAATGTCAACCGAAAGAGCGGTATCAGCAAAAGGGTTGCAAAAGATCATCCGTTAAAATATATTCACCGTTGAAATTCCTTTAATGTTCGGTAGCTCAATGATCCATAAATACTAACAAGTAATGTTGTGGAAAATGACTTTGGCTGCATACTCAGGGAAGCGGTGTGTCATTTTTCCACTTCACTAGGCTGCTAATAACCTTGAAGAACATCCCCAAGCCTCTTCCTTCCTAACCTCAGGACTGTAGTCTGGTAAATAAAGGGAGGTGTGTAAAGGGTAAAGATTGCACACATTTAACAGTTCTCTGGTGGCCCTAATGGATATTCTATGGAAGGATTGAAGTTTGTCTTGGAGGAAATGGAGGATTGTCTGTCGCGAATAAAATGGATGTTGGCACTTAGTGTTCTACGTGAAATGAGTACTCTACGCATTAGCATATATCATTTTTAAGACAGAAACGAATTAAAGTAATGCTAATTGGTGATAATATTATTCGAGATTCATAAAATCTCAATAAAGTGTTAAAAAATGCAAATACGCAATGTAAAAATAATCAATGTGAGTATATTCAACGTGGTTTTTGTCTTATTTAAACTTTGTATGCAAATTCAAATTTTGAAAAACTTTAGAATCATTACTACTGATTTTTGTTTAGCATTGGAATGGTAACTATTACATTTACCAGCAGTAAAGTGTTTTATTTTTTATGAGAGACCAATGGTCGATGACCCGTCATTAGCGATCTCGAGCCCATTTGGCAGTTGATAGTGCCAAATATTTCAGGCATTGTTTTTGTCCGAATGCTACTAACAAGTATTATTTTTTGTGAAAAAAATACTTTTAAATTACGAAAGACAGATTTTACAAATTATTTTAAAAAACAACTGTAAGAAAAGACAGCTATAAGAACTAAAACTTTTAATATTAAAAAAACGCAAAATTATTCTTATTTTTTATTCTTTAAAAAAATAGTCCACAAAATTTGATTTGCAGATAAAATATTACTTGATATGGATGCTTCATGAAATTTTAAAGCAAGTTGCTAAGTTTTAAGTAGCACCCATCACACGTGGAAATAGATTTGCCTATGCTATTTAAGTCAGAAGTCTTCTAACTTGGACTTTCTGTAAATGAACTAAAATAAATTGACGGCACTTCATGTAAGAGTTTAAAAACAAAAAACTAAGAGTTTTTTAATAAAATGTCCAAAATCGTTTTGAAGTTGATTAACGTTGTTCACATAACAATACTTTAGCAAATTAGAGCTATTTTTTCATCAGTATGAAAGCTATTTCAATAAAAGTTAATTCACAACTTGAAGTCATGCACATTATCAATGCAGTCATTTGTGTAACAAAAAAGTGCAACCCTTAATCACACATGACTAACCACTACCCGGCAAACCTAAACGCCTCTTAAAATTCAGATGCATATCGTCGAAAAATTCAAAAATCCTTCTTAATAAAGCCAATCATGTTTCTGGACTAAGTTAGGAATCTTCAGTAAAAACTTTTATAAGATTATATCGTGATAGCTTGGCAAATTCCAGATTTACCATGAAAGTTCCTAAGCCAAATATGGACCTCTTCAAAGCTCCAGTATCCAGAAACTACATTTCAGAGTTCTGCACAGTCAACCTCGGAAAGGCAGTTATTAAACGGAGGAAGAAACACTTAATAAAGAACCTTAATATATTTTTACACTGGTAGGTAAAAAGGTTCTTCACCACAGTGTAAAATTGCCATCCATAGGACTTTTTTCTTTCAAAAATACCTGTTTTCACAGAAAACTGGTGTAAACTAATGAAATCCCGAAACGTTACACGGAAGCAATCAGTGACTGCCTTCCTTTTTGTGTATCGATCTCTACCTATAAAAAAAACCCTCTCTTCTAGTCAATGATTTTAAAAATTATAACAAATGGCTAAACTTGTGAGTATGTTTTAAGACGGGATATATTTAAGAATATTTTTCGACTATGCATCTAAATTTAAGGTTTCAATAAGTCTTAATTCTACACAGCATATTAAAGAAAATATTTATATGTAAAATCATTAATCACTTATATTTAAAACGAACATTTAAGTCGCAAAAAAGTTTTCAATGAAGAAAGGAAAAAATATATTCTATGCTAAAGTGCACTTAAAGTTCAAATTTTTGCATATAATTATAAAAAAACTCAATTTTTTTAATAAAATACACAGCTTCCAAAAGTGCGGCAACACTTTCAAATTTTCCCCACTAATATATTCCCTAAATGTTCTTTTAAATCCCTCGAAGTCCGTCCTAAAACGCCATTTCAAAGGATGAATAAAAATATACGATGAAAGAGCCAAAGCCATTTTCCCATTTCCTTCACCATTTGGCATTCAAATTCACGAAATCTTCATTTTTATTCGGATAATATGCGGGTGAGAAAAAGATGGCATTATGGGAATACGGTTATAGCTAAAAGAGGGATATCACGAACACTTTATCTGTTCTTTCGAATGTTTAGAAGCCGGAGGGGGTGGGAGGATTGAGAGCAAACACAAGTGCCGGAGTTGAGATTTGAAAAATGTCGCCTGCGGTGATACTTGAGAGGACAATTTTCGAAACGTTTTGAAAATATTTTGAATATCAAAGTTGTCTTTATCGCTTCTAAATGAGGCACCAAATTGCTCTATATAGCCTAAGGGTTTACTTGTTGAAATGACTTATCTGAAAGCATTAATGAGGTTTTAGAGGAACACAAGATGATGTAATTTCGACGAAAATATTCGTTCGAGATATAATTAAGAATTGGAATAAAAATCCTAAAATGCAAATACATTAGTTGTAATTTCAAAAGATGGTAATTCAAGTATGTCTGCAAAAATTTTGGCTTTAGAAGCAAGTGCTGACTAATCGTTTTGAATTTAAAGGAAATAATTTATTTAAAACTAAAAGTTACGACGCAGCATCTTGTAGTATATATTTTAGATAAATATATAGAGATAAATTATTCCAATGATTTTATTGTATGCGATCTTCAGATACTTAATTCCAACGTATAACATTTTTGTAAAGAGTATAACAAATTTAATTAGCATTCATACTTTGATGGTAAAGAGTATCAGAAACTGTTAATACAAAATGTCGAATAACATTAAGCTTTTTGAGTGTTTAATGGTTATATAGCATTAATTCTTTAAAGATGACAAAAAAAAAGGCTCTAATTATAATTTAATGAAAAACAGAAAATTTTGTGTGGTTATTCTAAGTGCGAACCATTATTTTGAATTATGTGCGCTTGGGACTTTCCCAGTTTGTACTTGAATTATCTCGACTAACTGAAAATTAATGAAAATACAAGGTATTCCAAAAAACACTAACGAAAGCCTCTTTTTCTGAATTAACTACCAGTTTTACTTTTTTTTTTAGTCATTAGCGCTTTTGAATTATAGACCCAATTCGTACTCGCATATATAGTACAGTTATTACCCGGAGTTAAAACTTTTGAGCGATTAATAAACACTCATAAAGTGTTTAAATAATATATTAAAAAGAAAGACTCCAATTGTAATTTAATGGAAAAAATAAATATTTTTCGTGGTTATCCTATGTGCGTATTATTAGTGTTAAATATGTGCACAATTTCGAGAATTTCCAGTTCATTCTTGGATTGCAGCAAAAACTTAAAATGAATGAAAAATCAAGATTTGCTTAGAAAAACACACAAAAAAATAAATATCTGTAATTCTGAATTAACTACCAGTTTTACTTTTATTTTTTTCCTTTAGGTTTTTTTTAAAAAAATGTCTTTGTAGGCTTGAAAAATAATATGATCAGTCCCAACTTACATGTGATAATTTGTGATAGCGTTTCATAGAATTAAAATAAGTCTGACATAATATAACTCATTTTTTTATATTATAATTTATGTGTTTTATGCTACAAGGATTGTTTACAACTTGAGCTGGACCTTATCGACTTAATTAGAAGAAAAAATTCAAAATTTCTAAATATAACTGAGGTAAATCTTACCTGGCAGCATTGTGATGGCTATGCAGATTATAATCAAATACAAAGCTGTCAGGTTAGGTTTGTCCAAACTTTAGAACGCATACTTCGAAAAAACTTATCTGGTGTAATTTCTTATGGGATGTAACGATGAAAACGGTACAAATTAATTTTGTTTAGAAAACAGGAATTTTAATACAATTTCATGACTTTACTTTTTACGAAATATAAGTTTACGTCGTTTCGAAACTTTTACGTTAAAGACAATAACTATGAATTACTGAGAATCACCGTACCGTAACCGGTCCGTCCGGTCATACTGTATCACCGTACCACCAGATCGTAAGTATCTTCGTACAAAAGTTAGTGAAGATTCGACTTTTTAAATGGATTTTATACGTAACATACACACAAACTAATCCATATATAGGGGAGAGTGCTGGACACTTCATATTTTAATTTTTAACGTCACTAATTTAAATCATATTTGAAAAGCTGAAAGTCAAATTAAGATACTCCAACATATTTCTCTGCCACATATCTTTTAAAATTCTGTCAATTAGAAAATAAAATATTGCTAGCCATTTAGTAAGAGTTCCGAATTGTCCCAAGATACAACAACCTATTGCAACTTGGGACACATCCTGTTGTACCATGAGACATTCTTCATGATTCAGGAAACTGATATGTTCTTGAACCAATTTTACACCAAAAAACTAAAAAATATATTTTTTTCATGGTAATGAATTTAATTATGAATAATGAATCACAAATAATGAATTAATGAATAATTATTTAACATTTATTGCGTTCAAAAGACTATATCAGATTAGAACATTTTTCCATGTCCCTAAACATATCTTAATTATTAAAAATCATGCATATGTTGCACCTTGGGAAGTGTCTAAGGTACAATATGTTTGGCTGTCGCAAGGTAAAATCACCACGTGGTTTAAGGAAATCCAAAATGGTGGTCAATCTAGATGTACTATCATTGTTTTCTCATGACTAAAATATTTAAAGTACTTCTCTTTGATAGCAAAATAAAATTCAGTTGACTAGTTTTACAAACACAAAGACAGAAAATGAAATAAAAATTAAGAAAATATTTATTTTTCAGTCATGAAATTTTCTTCCCCCCACAAAGCCAATCTTTTAAAATCTTTTGATTCTGATTTTTACTGTGGTACCATTTAGTGGTAAAGGTTACGATTAGACATTACAAAAAATATGGCGGCTAAAAATAGATTTTTGGAAATTAGCAGTGTCCCAAGGTACTACACTTTTTTCTATACACTGGACACTTTCCAAAATTCATTTTTCTGGCTTTCTCGAAAAATAGGAGATTAATTACTCTGTAATTTTTTTCACATAAAAGGTAAGTTACAGGCGTCATTTTCCAGTAAAAAACGAATCCTTTATTCATTTTGGGGACCAGCATTAAATCGAGAAAAAAATTGAACATAATTTATTGTAAATAGCTGGAAATAGCTATGCATTTCAGTTATAAGTTAACGAATTATGCATTATTTATTTTTATGTTCGTAAAAGTATCTCTTATACCCAAGGAGACCTGATCATTTATTCCAAAAATACAAATTTTATTTGATCTATATTTATATTAGTCTTCGGCTCATAACATGCAGAGTTTTCCCTCAAACGTTACAAAAATTTCAGAATATTTGTCAGTATAAAATATAAACAAAATAATTAAATTTGATATTAAAAGGTTGAAAATCTATTGAAATATGAACGTTCAAAGCAATTAATTTCTCACTGCGCATGCTCGAAAGATAGCAATTTATAACCTTCATAATCTAAAACCCAGATAGAACCTGTAGCTCACAGTAAAATTTCAGCTGCATATTTATAAAATTTCAAAAGTTGTCATTACAACAAATGTTACAATAAGAGTATCATTTGTTTTTAAATTGCCTATATTATCATATGCTTTAATCTTCAGCGGTATTTTTTTTTCTGACTGGAATGGATTACATGTGCTACTACATTGTTAAGTATTACTAGATAGGTGGCGCTAAAAGCAGAGTAAATATTTCACCATTTCACTTCGCCCCACATTTCCCTACAAATGAAAGGATATATTAATTTTGATTTTGACAAACCGTAGCCATTCCTCTTTTTCGGAAAAGTTCTGTGAACTGTAATTCATGGAAATAAGCTAGTTAACGTCACTGCATAAATTAAGCAGTAAATTAAAAGGTTGCATACTTTTTCTTTTTCCCTTTTTCAATCTTTTTTTCCATATTATCCATCTCATTTCTGTGAAATAAATTCACTCAAACTCTACCTTTCTTGTTATATTGAAATTTATTGCTTCACTTATCATCATAAATTAGAGGTTCAGGGTAACTTCAGGTTTACACATCTCATCCTTGTATGTAAAAATAGAAAAAAATGTTCAAGAATTTTAAGAAATACTAACAGAGCATTAGTAATTTCATTCGAAGATTAACATTCATGTACTTATTATTTTTACTTTAAATCAATCTGCTTGAAGTTAAATTTTCATGGTAATTAATTCATCACGTTTTCACTTTTGTTTGATTTTACTTCTATATGTAATTATTTCTTAAATTGAATTAATATTTTCTTTAATTAACAAATCATTTCCACGTTGACAAATTTTAGATCATTCAGAATTTCCTTCTTTTTTCAAAGTTAACTTTTCGTCACACGTTTTAATTATAACAAAGAGTTGAACTAGTTAGAAAGATATTTTAGCTTGTTGACACTATACATCCTGTTTGATACAAAACATAAAATCTGATTGATATTGTAGAAATTTGACTTTTTTAAATTTTTTTTTAGTTTGTTGAACAATACATTTCTGCTGCTGCATGAGGTTTCGGTGTTTATCAATAATAAGGTAACAATTGTAAGTAAAAAATTATTAGGTCTGTAAAGTGATTACTAATTTGAAGGTAAAAGGGAAAAAAATCTTTTTTATAATATCCAATAAATCTGACTAATTTCAACAATTACTTAAAAATTAATAGTATAAAAAATGAATGTAAAATAATTTATGCTTCCTTTTAGTGTTCATGTTTGAAACTCACCTTCTGATTGGTTAGAAGAAATTAGCAAATATATTTGAATTCCGTTACCGATAGCAATACTGTACTCAAATCTGCACTGACTGATAATTGACTCCATTGCGGTTATTTGTTTCATTTTTATTTGTTTAGTCAATTATTTGCAAGATTTCTTCGGGGCAATGAAAACAATACACTACATAGTTATTTCTCTAACTTCGTAGACAAAAATTTCCTGTCGTATGAATTTCGTAAGATTTAAGAATTATAATTTTTTTTTTCTAAAGTGACATTTTTAGGCAACGTAAATCACTGCTACATTATTTTAATTACAGTAGAACTTCGAAAAAAGGGACGCTAAGTGGACTGGACTTTCTGTCCTTTAAATAAAGGTGTGCCCCTTCTTCGGAGGTAGATGAATTGACGCATGCTGTGCACTTACTATAATATCATAATAAGCGTAAACTACTTAAGATTAAATATTGAAAATGGTTTATAAATGTTAAACAAAATTTGAAATTAAAAGAAAAGTTTTAAAAATTAAAAATTAATCAAAAATTTAGTAGAATCAAGTTTATGTTATTTATACAAATTATTTTGACGTTATTTGTTTCATTGTTTTGCTTTATGTCATATATTTTACAACGCAATCCAATGTTAACACAGTGTGATGGAATTTCATTTTTTTTTTTTTTTTGTAAAAAGTTTGCCATTTAACTGTGTACTATCCGTTGGGGCTGAACCCATATGAATAAATTGCTGAGAAGTAAAATCTTGAATGTGTAAATCTCAGCAAGAATTTTATAATGCGTATTTGCTTGTTTGTATGTCAATTTCAAGACACATTTTTCCAGATAATTTAAAAATTAAAAAAAAAACCTAACCTTTATTTATTTCATATATCACGTTTTATCACTTATTATGTTGCTCTTTTCATGCCGCGTCATTTTGAACCAACTTCATTTGTGATGCAATCCCTCTTAAATCGATTAAATGACATAAAATTTATCTGTTAGTCTGCATGTGACTAAGGAAGGTAAATTTGTTTACGAACAATTAATTATGTATGATTTTTGTCAAGAATAAATAAATAAAGTGAAAGCCTAATTACATAGAGAACGGAAAAACATAATACGTTTCATATTAATTTTAAACCAGAGTTCTAAGATCTATAAAACATTTCTATAAGAGCATTTTGAAAACACCGTGGAAAAAATATTTTTTTTCTTTCAATAGTTGCAGCCTTGTACAAATATTCATCACCAATTGAGACATGACATCGTTTAGATGTAACGAAACGTTCATAAGTACATCAAACGCCAGATAAAAACATGTTTCGGTCTGAAGACCAAAAAAATAAAAATATTACTCCATTTTGAAAAGGAAACATTATTTCTTAATATCATTATTTTTACAGATTACTTTTTATTATACGTTATATATAAGCAATATATTTTCTTATTATTTTAATGAAATAATTAAATATATTTTATTATATTTATTATGAAAAAATATATAAAAACTGACTAAATTGAAACTTTTAATTTTTATATCAATGTCCATTAAGTAGTGTGATGGTTTTGCCATGTCACATACTCCCCCACCCACCAAAAAAAGGGGTTAAAACAAAACGTTACATTATTATTAGTTTAAATTAAAAATCTGGATGCGTAAAACATTTCACCAATTCAGGCACATTTTCTATAAGAGCATTTTGCTAACACCTTGATAAAAATATGTTTTTCTCTTTTAATAGTTAAAATCAGTGCTCCATAAATATTTTCCTCCAGCTGACGCTTGAAATAGTTTCGAAATAACGATGCTTACATAAGGGTACATGAAACGCCAGATAACACAACTCATAACATTTTTATGTCCTAAGATAAAATAAAACTATCCTCCATCTTCAAAAAGGAACCCTCCTTGTAAATTTTACAGATATCTCAAGGAAATAACTTCTTTATATAAGTACGAACGTTTCGGAATCGATTTTTATTTTTGTGCTCTAGAAATAAATATGAAATTCATAAAATGAATATTCTCCTAAAATCTGCATTTTCGTAATATGTTGTCGATAAGAATTTTCTCTGGGAACCGAATATATGTATGTCATGCATGCTTTTAGAATGTCAAGCTAGTCAAAAAAATTTACTTTATTGTTCTAGCATCACTCGATATTTACTTACATTTTCTTTTTTTTTAAATTTAATAACGTATAAGGTAAACACACCACTAGTGGCCAGTGCTTCAGTAGTAGCCACTTCAAGGTTACTTATGTATTTTAAAGAAAGAAATGAACAATAATAATGAGATTAATATATTGGTATTTAATATAATGGGGTTGTTTCCTTCAGTCAAAACTACTACTTTTAGTCACTGAAATTGATAGAATGAGCAAAAAAATATACATATATATTAATTTGAATTTTTGGCATCTTGAATTCAAATTATGTTTTTCGCAATCACGAGCGTGTGTGTGTATGAATGCGTGTGTGTGCGTGTTGTGTATGCAGTGCTGTCTGTACGCGCGCGTGTGTGTATTAGGCGTTCGTGTGTGTGTGTGTGTAGGCATATGTGTTTGTGTCTGTGCACAGGCATGAGTGTGTGTAGGAGTGTGTGTTTGTGTCTGTGCGCAGGCATGAGTGTGTGTATGTGTGTGTAGGCTTGTGCGTATATGCGTGTGTGTGTGTGTGTAGGCTGTGGACGCAACCTTGAGACGGTTTTCGCGAGAGGAACAGCATCGTGAGGCCGGTCGACGCGACGGTGGTGCTGGTGGGAAAATAAAATGATAGGAATTCAAAACAGACAAATGAGAACAATAAGCAATCGTGATTGCTCAAAAAAGTAGCATAGACCCAGAAAATATTTTCATTTTCCCAACAGTTATTTTTTAATTATTTTTTTTAAATGTACGATTTTTCAAACAAGGCGTGGTCTTGATGACGTCACAAATGATGCATTTTGGCGCATCTTTCTACCACATTCCACGTTATAATCAATAATCGAATAATATTGCGCTCTACGCTTGCTATCAACCATATCGTTGCCAATACACGTGAGTAAAGATGCGAATTAAATATTTTGCTTTGTGCTTGGCAACACTAAATGGCATTTCATCATTTGTGATGTCATCGGCAAGATTTGTAATCAATGAAAGCGCACCGATTAAAGTATTTTTTTAAAAATATTAAACTTAAATAAATTATTTAAAAATGGTCAGATCCTATGTTTTTAAGTACGCTCTTTCAGAAAAATATACTTTTAAAATTTTGGAAACGACCCCATTATCATAGTGAATCAATTTTTTTTATCAGTTATTTGAATTTAAGTAAGTAATGAAAATTCTTTATATAGAAAAATGTCAGATGTCCACTACTGAAAGTTTCATATTTTGGAGTGGCCAGTAATGAAAAAAAAAATTGAGGTTTGGGGGAAAAATGGATCGCAAATTGAAATTCTGGCATTTTTAGAAAATGGGACAATAAAGGAAGAGTTGGGCTATAATACGCTCATAGAGTTTCAAGAGAGGTAAATAATATTGCAGAACCGCAGTTTAAAAATATAACTCACTGCTACCACTACTTTTGCGTTGTAAACCTTAGAGTGGCCACTTCTGAAGCACTGGAAACTACTGGCGTGTTTACCTCATATTTTATATTCATAAAACTAAAAATATGTAGCACGCTCTAAATGTTTACAGCATGGAAAAGGTAAAGCAGATTACTTCCGGAGAAAGACAGGGTAAAGTTGAAGCATGGTTAAGTTGATACAAAGGATTCATTTTCAAAAACGTATGTGCCCAAAACTGAGTCTTATGAAGAAGCAAACAACTTATGCTGATTTAGTCCACGTACGCTGGTAAACCTGAGTTTTTTGCTTTAGAGTAATTCGTCAAAAATTGTTCTATGAGCAGATAAGTGTGTTACTGTGGTTTTAAGCAGCTGTCGTAGAGGATGTTTAGAGGGTTATATCATATTCACGAAGATACTACTGTGTTCTTTAAAAAGGGGAAATCATTTTGCCTAAAAGACGTTGCTTTAATATTCGAAGCTGATTTTCACCGTTTATGAGATAACGAAATTCTGTTAATTTATTAAAATTGATACCAAGAGATAATTTAACTCACAAAATTGTAGGTGTTTTTTCTTTTCAGAAATGCTTAGAAAGGATTAAAAAAAACTGAAGGTAGATTCTCTTGAAATATTTCAAAAGTGTATTTTGGGGAAGACAGCCTTTCTTATGTTTTATTGACAGTAAATACGTAATTTTCGTTTATAATTTAACTCTGATAAAAATTCAAACATTTTGTGCGAATTTTCTTTAAAAACAACTCTTTTAAATCTTATTTTTTTTTTTTGCTTATTACGTGAATATAGCAACTTAATAATTTATGTATCATCTTGACACACGTTGAGTATAGTTGATACACTTCAAAACAAAATCTTAAAGATTTTTTTTATTACGAAGTATGTCAGCAAAGTTGTTAAAACCTTTATTTGATAGGAAAATAATAATAGTGCTACGTAGTAGTTATATTAGTAACAAAAACTAGAAAAATGAAAATGTAAAATGATTATAAACTAGACACGGTGTTCCCTAATTGTTATTTCTTTTTTATTTGTATTACTAAAACAAAGATAGGAATGATGTTTTCCTGTTGAGATCTGTTGAAACTGTTCGTTCGAATCGGAAGGTAATAAGAAGCAAAGTGAAACAGTTAAAATAAATTAGCTTGTTCAAAATAAACAAACTGGAAATTTTCCTAGAAATTGTATTTTTTAATTTCATTGAAGCATTATTTTTAATTTAGGCAGTAAATTTGTACCTTCAAAAAAAGTTGTTTTTCCCATGGGGCCAAGTGAAAAATAAAATATTTTCCTACATGAAATATTTTTTATGAGTTTCATGAAAATATTTTTAATCAAATGAACGTGTAAATAAAAGAAAGAATGAATAAATGAAAAACATTCACGAATAAATAAATTATCATGCGACAAAAATAAAAGAGCGAATAAAATAGAGTATGAAAAGAAACACAAGTGAATGATTTAATACATTAGTGAATAATTAAATGAAAAATATAAATAAATTAATTAATTACTGAACACGTAAGTGATTTGATAAATACTGGAATTAGTAAATGAAATGAAATATTTCACTTTGCTCCATCCACTTCTCATCTGAGCAGCCTTACACAGGCTGAGCAGCCTCAGAGCCAGACTAATGCAAGTCTTATTATTAGTATTTGCAGGAGAGCGAAATAACGTGCATCTGGGTGAATACTAAAGATGAGGCTCGTGCTCTTTTATGCTGGTAAATTTTATTAGTTAAGAATTTTTTTAATAAAACTCTGTTGTGATGACTCGATACAGAATAAGATTCTATATATAAAGCCTTAATAACCTAAAATTTTCCGTTTTTGGACTTACGTTAGTCTGACTCTGAGGTGCAGAAACTAATATTATAGTATTATGTTTATTCTATAGAGGGAGTACTAAGGTGAAGTGAATGATTTTGGCAATAAATACATTTTAAATAGAAGGTGTTTTTTAGAGATATAGAACTTTAAGTCGGGAACACTGATGTGTGATCGATTTTGATAGTTTTCACTTATTTTGTATTTAGTGTGGTTTGCCATTTCATCAGGAATATGCAAAGGACGGTGCAACATGCCACACAGCGCGTGTCACAATTAATTTATTGAAAGAAACTTTCGGTGAACGAATAATTTCGCTTAATGGACCCGTGAATTGGCCTGGAGGATCATGCGATTTAACTACGCTGGACTATTTTTTGTGGGGCTGTGTCTCAGATCTACACCGACAAGTCACAGAGGATTAATTCCTTGAATGAGAACATTGCCGCATATCACTCACATACGGCTCTCATTGCTGCAAAAAGTGATAGAAAATTGGACTTTCCGATTAGATTTTCTCCAAGCCAGTCGAAGGGGTTATATACTAGAAATCACATTTAAATCAGTTGAGCATTACTCCTTTAAGTGAAATTATATTTCTATACAGAAACAAATGAGTTAATTCAATAAGAGTAAAGGTACAGTAAAAAAATATACAAATAAAATTTGCATTCTTCATGTAAGCGCGCAGCTCAACTCTATTTTCTTCTCATTTTAAAACTGGCTAAAGGTTTAAAGAAGTAATAATTTAGTAATATATCATTTAAATTTTTTCCACAAAATTATTACTTTTTCAATGAAGCAAATACCCCATTAAATGCATTATATCTTCCCTTATTTAAATTTATTGTACCATCATTCTCATTCATAAATTAGATTCCGGATGGCTTGGAACGGATGTTTTCCAGGTTTCAAAGCGAAGAAGAAGGAAATAATTTCAAGAAAGCATTCAGAGCAAGACAGCTAAATTCTAATTTTCATAACGGGAGAACGTTAAATTTTCTTTTCTTACATCTAAAAATGTACGTCATAAATTTTTAACATGAAATATGCCCTCCCTTTCATCTGAAGGCCTTCTGTTTTTGGTGATCTTTTTTTGTGGTTTTTAGTCTGGTTCTCAAAGTATTCATAATGATAAATATTGTATCTCTAAATCAGAAAAATGCATTTTTTAAATGAGGAAAGATATCACTTTAAGTTTTTAAAACATCTAGTTACCTTAAAAACAACTTTTAAATCGTTGAAAATTCGTTAGAAAAGTATACTGAAATAGAATAAATTTCAATTGCACTAAAAACAAATGCTGCCGATTCTGCAAACTCTTTTATGTTAAAATAATTTTCAAAATGGTACAGACGTATGTCTTTCATGCAAAAGATTTATTTTAAAAAAGGTAACACTATATTACCGTTTATAAAATAAATTCTTCAAGTCAAACAAAAAGAAGCCAAGTGGAGTCAAACAAATACATAGCCGTACCATCCTTTTCTGCAACTCAGGGCCATTTTGACCCCAGTAACTTCGCTGTGAGCAAAGATAAAAGTCGGATTTTTTAGTGACTAAGAGGATATGTGATAGCGAGCTATACCAGAAAATTTCGTTCTTTTTACACAAAATAATTTATGAATTATTTCCAGTCAAAGATATTGAATTTTGTCACTGGTAGATGATAGATCATAAAAATAATTTTGAAAAAAAAAAATAGAACCGACTTCAAAATTTTTCTTAAAAGTGAAAAATAATTTTGTTCTTTGAACTCCATCGATAATACTTTTAATCGTATTTTTTGAAGTTAGCGCAAAAACAGAAAGTAAAAGCATGTATAACCATATTTCGTTCATAGTTTTTAAGAAAATCATCTTAATTAGGAGCGAAACAAATATGTTGTCAACAATGCATATTGTATGTAGTGGTATTGAAGAAGCTGTGCCCAGTTAAATTTATAGTTGTACTAGTTGTTATATGTATAGTTGAATTAAGGCTACTAATGATTTTATCTATAGTTTTTGCGCCAGCTTCAAAAATTACGTTTAAAAGTCTTACCGATGGTGTTGATGAAATAAAATTATTTTTCGCTTTTTCGAGCGATTTTGAAGTCGGTGTTTTTTTTTTTTTCTATTTCATTCTTTTTAGTGTAAATGTATTTCAGAAATATTAAAAGGTTACTAGCACGAAACTTCACCTCATTTTTTTCATAAAATAACTATAAACACGTCTTAAACTTAAAGCGATTGGCACTTAACATTTATTCTTGTTTCTGTCTGGAATTCATTTGTGTGTTCATTTAATTATAAACATTTATATATTACGTTTTCCTTATATGATTTACATTTCACCGCATACAAGTTGCTTGCAATACAATCCTGTATCTCCTTACTTTGCCCCGATCATCTGTTATTGGCCTAGATGATAACGATAAAAATACTATAGTTGAGGCAAACCTAATCTGGTGCCATTGTGAGGGCTAAGCAGATCCTGATCACTGCATTACCTCGCTTCAAGATTAGGTTTATCCCCACTATAGGGCAATGACTCGGAAGAAACTTGATGCTTGCTTCAGAGAAGCCTTCATTCAAAATTATCAATAGAATTACTATTAATATTACTGTTGTATGGCACTAAACTTTTGTAACAATGGGTTTTATATTTAATAATTTAATAGGGAAATTGCGTGAAATTTACTATTTTTTGTCGATATTTTTTTTTCTAAAAAACAAATATGTCAAACAATGTAATGGAACCTAAGTTGAGCCAACCCCTATCAATTAAAAAACAAATCATCAAAATCTTTTCACTAGGTGAGACGCTGTGAGTGGACAAACAAAAAAAAAATATACATACGGTATGAATTGGTAACCGCCTCCTTTTTGAAGTTGGTTATTAAGTACATTTTTTTATTTTTTTTTATAATGGCAGGTAGCTAGTCAATTATTTTAGTCATTTATAACTTCATATTTGATTGGCAAATGTACCAATACACAACTATTTAAGCTTACCTGCTTTGGGTTCCCTGGTAGGGCAAAGCGAGTTTTTCAAATGTTTGTAAAGTTTGATAATAAATAAATATTGGGCTTGAAATAATACAGAAATCTGTTTTTATTTTGAAGTTCAAGAACCATGCTAAGAAATAAAACCGAAGTTTTTGCGATAAAAATTCAAAAACAACAAATTTCGAACGTTCTTCGAAAACCTACCCGCTTTGGGCCTCCCCTATTCTGTACATGTAATGGTTCTTGAAAAATTATAATAAAGATAAAACTAAATGTTTATAATTTGCCCATATACTTTAGGACTCGACCGATGCATCGGCCTGACCGATGCATCGCCGCCGATGGTTCAACAATTTAGCCATCGGCATCGGCGGCCGATGCTAACTTGCGGGAAACATCGGCCCATCGGCCTTAAAAAACATCGACAAGCCGATGGAATTGGCCGATGTTTTTGAAAAAAAAAGGATTTTTGCTGTTTTACTTTTTAATACAAAGTAAATGGAGTTGTTGTTTTCATATAAAATTATTTACTTAAATTTCAGTATGAATTTCTATTTTTAGTCATTCCTATAAGAGTTTTTAATACTACATTCAGGTACCAAACAAGTTAATTATTGCGTTGTTTCTTGCATCAGGATGTACGTATGTATCTGTCATAAGTCATAACTCAAAAATGATAATCCGTAGAAGGTTAAAGTTTCGTATGTGGGGTCTGCGGACGTTCCAGTTGTGCACTTCCCTTTTTGTTTTCGATCGGGTGTTCTGAAAAGCCTGTTTACTCATTTTTGTGGCTATTAATTACTTATTTCAATGCAAAACTAATATAGCGTCTCAGACTGACGATCATTTGGTGATATATTGCCGAATTAGAGACCATGGAAACAAATATGAGATGGCGCAACCGATTTTTGTGTCATTTTATTAGATTCCCGTTGAACCGACGGTAATTTTTAATTTTTCGATATTTGTAATATGAATCACAGTAATGCAGTCTTTTCTGTATCGCTTCGGCGGAGTTGCAAGTTTGGGGCCCATCGAAATATATTTTGGGGATCACAGAAGTTGTAAAACATTTATCATTCGCATTTTTGTAACTCCTTCGGTGGCCCTATGGTTATGGGGGCGCGCAATTGCAACATTTGCTATATTTTAAATCCGCCATTGCACGTCAAAACAAACTCGGGTGCAAGTTTTGAAAGGGTTTTCTGCTCAATGCTTATGATTATTTTGAACTCTATTTTTACGACTATTTTTTGAATTTCCGAGAGCACATGCGTGCCCCTCCTCCCACTCCCTCAATTTCTGAAATAAAACTCTAGTTGTACTTCTGAGTTGTTTAAAACTAACACCATTCATAAAATTCGAGATTTTTTTTTTTTTTTCAAACTTTATCTAGTGTTTAGAAAGAATTTAGGGCATTAATGTAAGAAATTGATTAAAGATGTTTTGAATGGTGACATAATTCGGAAATCAAAGGGACTTTTGATTTTTTTTTTTCCAAAGTGCTGAAGTAAATTCAGAAACTCTTCCGAGGCGTCAGTGGTAGCTGTTCTGTACTAAAAAAATGAGGCAGAGGTTGGAGTCTAAGTGTGATTTACTCCAAAATTAGAGGGTGACCCCACTAAACTTACCTCGTCGTTTCAAGCATTTCTAAAATATTTAGTGATTATTTATTTTGGTCAAGAAATGTCATTTTGCGTATTTCTGATACTTGTTTCACCTATATTTCGTAAATTGCCATCTTTTTTGCATCATTAAAAGCGATTGATTTTTTTTCTGTTGTAAGTAACTATTTTTATGTATTTATATAAAATCAATAAATAAGTTATTTTCGTTTTTTATAGAAAAGTTTCAAGGATTTTCTATTATGCAATTTTTCAAATTTCAGAAAATTATTGTTAAATTGAAAAATTTAATTTGAACTTGTTTGTAAAGCTTCATACAAGATTAAACAATCAAATTGTTCAATACTATGTGTGCAAACATCAGATCAAGTAGTATATGTATTCAGTTATTAACTTGGTGTAAATATTGAGTTTGTTTATTGTACCTGCGTTTTAAGAACCTTGCTCTTTTCATGGCTATTTTTTTTCAGCAAAATGTATGTCACTGTTATAGCTTTTATGAAAAATGCAAACTTTTCTATTCATGAATTTTAAATAAGTATAAAAATATTCCTATTGTGATTTAATATTGTAATTCATCTGTTACCTTTTTTGTTTAATTTGAAGACTAAAGAATGTCTACGTGCAATCTTTCCACTTTAATTGCGTAATTTGTTGCCGGTTTCATAGTTCTATTCTTAATTTTTATTTTTATTTTTTTTGAATGATTAAACAACGTAATTTATTTTTTTTAAACTACGTTTAGTGTACCTAAAACCATACATTATTACAACATTGCTGAAATCTTAGTTATATGCTCAATTTAAAAAAAAATCAATTGGTTATTAAACAGTCTCTTTGTTTTTCTTCCTTCTTTTTTTGGCTATTGTTCTTTCTCTTTCATCATACAGCAGTCACAAAAGAAGAAGTATAACTACACCCTATACAGATTGTACGTAGTACGATGCAAAAGTTCGGGGACAAGCTGTATAAAATCTTACCCAGAATAGTTCACATTACCGAAGTACATCCACCTTCAAAAGGGCGCCTTAAGGGACTATCTACTTCTGCCTGTGTTCATATAACTTTTGGAAACACTCCTGGAAGTCATTTTTCGCTACTTTCTATGATGCAGCTTCATCTTCTCCTGACGGAAAAAAGCGACGTCTTTGCAAATGTTTTTTTGCTGCGAACAGGTAAAAGTCACACGGAGCTAAGTCCGACGAAACGTTATGTTATTTGTTTGTCATATCAGAGTATTGACCAATCGAACCGTGCATCCTCAACATGAAAGTCGCCTTCTTCCCTACGATGAAGTTAAAGAATAGCAGCGCAAGAGGTCTTACAGGAATTTGCGAAAAATGTCTTCCAGGAGTGCTTTTAAAAGCTATACGAACGTTGGCAGAATTGCATAATCATTCAAGGTGACTATTTTGTAGATAGATATATGTTTCGGTAACGTGAACTATTCAGGGTAAGGTTTTATGCAACTTGACCTCGAACTTTTAGATCATACTACGTACGTATAAGTTTTCAATTTACTATTTCATAACGCTTTAGAGTGACGCAAGTTTACGCGCATGAAGAAATCACAAGAGAATTTGCGATAATTAACTGAGGAGGCGTTCAAAATGGATATTTGGTTATCTATATATACTTAGGTACATATGTGTCATATCTGGCAACATTGAATAGCACTCAACAGATAAAATGAAGAAGTGAACTGAAGGAATCGGCCATGTTGAATCTCAGTTGTGTACTTATTGCGTATCTTGTTCCAGGTTTCTTGTTCTTGTTAATGTTCTTATTTTAACTACCTTTGAGAATAAATGTAATGTTATAACCAAGTGTCACCTCTCTCCATACATACTACAACATTGGCGACGAGTAAATTGGAAAATATTACAATAAGATGCCGAACACTGGTATTGCTCATTTGCAAAGTTTCGTCGAAGGGGACAACTTTGTGGAATACCTCATGAGAGCGGATTTTTTCTTCGAGGCCAACAAAATCACTTCCGACGATGAAAAGCGTGCCCTTTTGTTGACTGCAATTGGAAAGAAGACCTTCTCATTGCTTCGCAACTTACTTCAGCCGAAAGAAATAAAAGATGTAAAATATGCCGACATTGTGAAAGTTTTAACCGATTACTATTCCCCGGCTTCTTCAACCATTATGGAAAGGTTTCGCTTCTACAATCTCAAACAAGGTAATGAAGATATTTCAACGTTCATTGTAAAAATAAAGGAACTCGCCAGCAAGTGCAACTTCGGTGCATTTCTAAACGACGCACTTCGAGATAAATTGGTTTGTGGATTACAGTCCGAACAAATTCAAAACAAATTACTCAGTGAAAAAGACGTTGATTTTGCTAAAGCTTCTGAACTGGCTCTTGCTATGGAAACAGCATCTAGAGAGACCAAGTCACTAAAAGAAGAAAATCAAAGCGTCCTCAAAATTCATGAGTATAAGAAAGTAAAACCAAAAGATTCGACACGGAAGAATTTTGGAAAGCCAACATATCCTCATCAAATTACAAAAGTAATAAAATCGTGCAAGCACTGTGCTAAATTTCACAGAGGAGAGTGTAAATTCAAGAATGCTACGTGTTATCAATGTGGTGTAAAGGGTCACATTAAGCCTGCATGTAAAGCTTCAAATACGAATTTTCTTGAAGGTGCTGCAAATGTAAGTGATAAACCAGAACCTTATTTGAATAACATTTTTTCTAAAAATTCGGGTAACGTAAGTGTGAGTGAACAATCAGAACATTTGAATAACATTGTTATGTCTAAGAATTTGGGTAGCGTTAACCCATACACTACTAATGTTCATATCAATGGGGTGAAAGTGAATATGCAAATTGACACTGGCAGTGAATATTCAATTATTTCGTTAAATAAATTTAAAAAATTGAAATTAAATTACATAGAGTCGAAACCAGCCCCAATATTGAAATCTTACACTAACAATGATTTAAAAATTGTAGGAAATTATGATGTACCCGTAATTTATTTGAATAAGTGTTACAGTTTACCATTAATTGTGGTTGATTGTGATAATGATAATAAGCCTATTTTGTTAGGTAGAAAATGGATCAAAATATTGAAAATTAAGATTGATGATTGTATAAATATGGTATTTGATAAAAATGTAAATTTTGATAATGTTTCTTCTACTGTTGAGTATTTTAAGCATAAATATCCAAATTGTTTTAATTTAAATGATACAACTGGTATTTTGGGTGTACCTATTAATATAGCAATGAAATCGGAAACTATTCCCATTTTTTGCAAAAGTAGACCAGTCCCTTATGCTTTAAGAAATCTTGTTGATAAGGAGTTGGATACTCTTATTAACAATGGTGTTTTGTACCCTGTTGGTCATTCCAAATGGGCAACACCAATAGTTGCTGTTCCCAAACTTGATGGAAATGGTAGGGAAGCTGTTAGAATTTGCGGGGATTTTTCACTTACTGTCAACAAGTTTTGTGAAACTCAATTTTATCCTCTACCATCTCAGGAAGAAATTATAACTAGTATGGGAAGTGGGAAATATTTTTCTAAAATAGACTTATCAAAAGCTTTCCATCAGATTCAAATTAGCCCTGAATCACAGGAATTGCTAACATTAAATACCCCCAGAGGTTTACTCAGGTATTCTAAACTTCCTTTTGGGATCAAATCAGCTTCTTTTCCAACAAAAGATGGATGAAATATTGAAAGATTTTTCGTATACAAATTGTTACATAGATGATTTATTTATAAGGGCAAATACAAAAGAAGAATGTATAAAAAGAACTGAAATTGTTTTGGATAGGCTAAATTCTTACAATGTTAAGATAAATCTTTCTAAATGTGAATTCTTTAAAGACAGTATTCAAGTTCTAGGGCATAAGAAAGATTTCACTGGTGTCCATCCTTTAGATGAAAAGTGTAATGATATATATCAAGCTTCGGTGCCTACAAATTGTACTGAACTGAAAAGTTATCTTGGATTATTAGGGTATTATTCTCATTTTATTCCAAATTTATCTAATACTCTTCGTCCACTTTATAAATTACTTGAAAAAGATGTTAAGTGGAAATTTGATAAAAATTGTGTAAAAGTTTTTGAACATAGCAAAACTTTGTTAAAAAAGCATAATATCTTGGTTCATTTTGATATGGCAAAACCAATAGTTTTGCAATGTGATGCATCAGACTATGGCGTGGGGGCTGTCTTGTGTCATGAATTTCCTGGCGGTGAGCTTCGACCAATTTTTTTCGCTTCCAAAACTTTGAGTAAAGCTGAAAGAAATTATGCTCAAGTGCATAAAGAGGCTTTGGCCATAATTTTTGGTATAAAAAAGTTTAATAAATTTTTACAAGGTCAAAAATTCACCATCGAGACAGACTCTAGGCCATTGTTAACATTATTTGGTCATAATAAACCTGTACCAACTATGGTTAACGCGAGAATGCAAAGATGGGCCATAATCCTTTCAAATTATGATTATGTAATAAGGCATAAAAAGGGTACAGAGTTGTTGCTCGCTGATGCACTATCTCGATTACCATGTAAAGATGATGAACCAATTGATGAGTTCACACATTTCATATGTTTCTTTTCTGATTTTGAAAATTTAAAAATTGATGATATTCAGAGAGCAACATCTCTTGATCCTTGTTTATCAAAAGTGTTGAATTACACTAAGTTTGGTTGGCCTACTGATGTTGAAGAAAATCTTAATGAATTCAAAAAGGTAAAGAATGAATTAAGTGTTGAAGGAAATTGTTTACTTCGAGCAAATAGGTTAGTGGTTCCTGAAATATGGCATAAAAAAGTGCTGGAGCTTCTTCACAATGAACATCCAGGTATTTTTAGAATGAAGCAGTTGGCTAGAGCTTATTTTTGGTTCCCAAAAATTGATCAGTTTATTGAAAATTTTGTAAATAAATGTATACCTTGCCAACTCACAAGACCTTCAACTCCAAAAGTAAAATCAAATTTTTGGCCTTTAACTGGCAAGCCTTTTGAAAGAATACACATAGACTTTGCGGAATTTGAGGGTAAAAATCTTTTAATTGTTAAAGATTCCTATTCGAAAGGGATCGACGTATCTGTAGTAAATAGCATTGATTCAAAGTCGACAATAACACAATTACGAAAATTATTTGCTTGTTTTGGCTTACCAAGTGATGTAGTATCTGATAATGCTCAGCAATTTAAATCTGACTTAATTTTAAAGTTTTTTAAATCCAACGGGATTAATCCAGTAAATTCTCCACCATATCATCCAAATTCTAATGGTGCAGCGGAAAATTCAGTATCTATTGTTAAAAACATGTTGAAAAGACAAACATTTTCTGATCGTAAATATGATAATTTTCAATATAGATTAGATTCGGCACTTTTTGCTTATAGGAATACTCCTTCATCAGTAACGCTAAAAACTCCTGCAGAGTTAATTTTTGGCTATTTGCCACAAACTGCTATTACGAAGGTTAGAAGTAATCATTTGTTAAAAGAAAAAAAGTATCAGGATTATCAAAAATCTTATTTCAATCGCAACGCTACTAAAAGAAATTTTGAAATAAATGAGAGGGTGTGGGTTAAATCAACTAGAGGTGATGTAATTAAATGGTTCCCTGGTAAAATTACTAAAGTTATAAGCCAGAATACATTTTTAGTTAAAGTTAATAACAAAACACGATATGTTCATTCTGATCATCTTAGAAAGTCTGCAATAGACGAAGAAAAATTTAGTTTTTCAAATTTAACTAATATGAACCGTGATGTTAATGTACCATCCATTAGGAATGCTATTTTACCTGCATTAGATATTGCTAGCAAACCTAACGAAGAAAATGCTCAAAATAATTGTGCAAATGAAACATTACCTAATGCAGAACCGTCAATAGTTAAGCCCGAAAATCCTCCGAATGCTGAATCGCAAAAATCACCGATACGTTCTACCAGACCAAAGCGAAGCGTAAAACCCATTCAAAGATATGGCATTGATTCATGAATTTATATATTACTTTGTAATAATTTATTTTGTACATCATTGTGTATTTTTATTTGTTTACTAAATAACAAATAAGGAGGAGAGTGTCATATCTGGCAACATTGAATAGCACTCAACAGATAAAATGAAGAAGTGAACTGAAGGAATCGGCCATGTTGAATCTCAGTTGTGTACTTGTTGCGTATCTTGTTCCAGGTTTCTTGTTCTTGTTAATGTTCTTATTTTAACTACCTTTGAGAATAAATGTAATGTTATAACCAAGTGTCACCTCTCTACACACATACTACAACAATATGTATGTACAGATGTGCCGAAAAAACTTGTGAAGTATAAATTTGGTGATAGTAAAATAGAAATTTAGGTCGAAATCTTATTCTCTTTTTTTTGTGATTACAATTCTTTATTCATAGAAAGGAAGTGAAGTGAAATGAATAAATGATCCTTTAAATCCCTGACAATCTTATCAATTTCTTTCTGTTTGATTTTTTTTTTTTTTTTTTTTTGCCATCGGCCAATGGCATCGGCCATCGGCCATCGGCGATTTGGAGGAAAACAATCGGCCATCGGCCATCTTTGAACAATCGGCCAACAATCGGCATCGGCCCATCGGCCAAAAAATGCCATCGGTCGAGCCCTAATATACTTGCTGCATGAAATGTCTATCAGAAGAAGGATATCTTTCAGAACAAACTGTATAGATATCTGTAACACGTGTTAGACATACTTCGGTAATTAAAAAAAAGGGGGGGGGTAATGTCTGGTCAACTAATAACTTCACGAAAATGAGGATTTTTGTATGATAGAAACATTCTTAAGTTCTTTATGTAGGAATGTTTGTCTTTTTCCATAGATTTTCAAACAAACAATCTTGAACAATGTGGTCAGAGGGGAAAAGGCGAGACAGAAAAACAGCGTTGCTTCATAAAAATGTAAAATTTGAGAAACAATGTTGACGGTACATCGTATGATAAAATTGAAAATAAAACAGCAAGAGGGAAAAAATTTCAAACTTATTTCTTCAAAATCGAATCGCATAACATTGTTTTAAACAATGAATCCTGAAAAATTTTATCAAACGCTCCGAATCAAAAAAAAATCTTATTTGTTTTAAATTTATTTTTATAATGTATCATTCATTTAATAACATAGTTTTATATTATTATATAAGAATTGCTCAACAAAATCTCAGATACACTCCGCGTGCAAGAATTTCTTTTATCTAACTGCTTATTTAAAATGCACCTAATTCGAATTTTAAAGAAAATGTTAGACATAATGTCAAATTAGATACATGCTCCTAAAACACTGTGAAACTAAAAAAAAAATACAGACTGTATGCCACGCTTATCAATGAAAGTATACTTCTGATATTAGTATTTATTCCACAGAAATTATAACAGTCCATCCAATTCCAGTATGTTATTGAAAGAATGAAGCCCTACATATATATACTGCAACATTTCCCTTTAGCATTTTTCAAGAAAACAGCGCTAAAAATTAAAGATTAAGCTTTTGAAAACTCGATATGAAACGAGGGAAATTCATAAAAAGCACTTTTATAACTTCACCCATTTCCCAGCAATGGATCAATAGATCTTCAAGTTACTTCATTTTATGAAGCATAAATTTGCATGCAGTTTTCTGAGTTTTTATTCCAGTCCTAAAAATGCAGAAAGATAACTTATCAACGCGTTGCTATTCCACTCACAAAGAAAAAGAAATTACTTTCTATCAGTCAAAAATGCTTCTTCGCTGCAAATTTTATCGGTGTCCGGGGACATTTCGGCAAAGATTTCCAACCATATACACCGATATTTTTGGCATTGCGTTTGGTTTTTACTCGAAGTTGGAATAAGATACATCAAAAGGGTAGCGTACGATGTCTCTTGCATTTTTCGGAAATTTTTACTAAGACCACCATAAAGTTTTATTTATTCAAGTACTGTGCTTAAATCATAAAGCATGGATGTAAAATTGAATCGTCGAGTCAGGGTTTTTAAATGTGAAAAGAATTTATTCTTTTATGATTCTTATTCTTCCGACTGTTCGGATTTTAATGTTATTTATTGCTGTCTTAAAATTCAGTTGCCTATGATGAAAAAAATACATGCGAATGCTTATGCAGGGAGTAGAAATTTAAATTTTATTTTTTAAAATGTATTTCTATAAATCATTCACGTAAAATGTTATTGAATGACAATAACCATTAATAATAAATCATGAAAATAATAAAGTTAAGAATAAATGTTATAGTAATGCAACTCGTATGTATTACAGTTTGCTTAAAAGGAGCTTTTTGGTGCACTGAGATAATTGTTGCAGATTTCACCGATTTGTTAACACTGTTGAGTTCACCGATTTCTTAACACAGTAAGGTGATCATAATACGAAAGTTTTTTTTTTTTAGCTAAACTATTCAATTGTGATGATAAACATAATAATTATTAAGGAAAATAGAAACACCTAAAACATACATTTCTGAAATTAGAATGCTGTTTAGCAGTTTTATCCTTTTTTATTTTTTTAAAGGGTCAAACAAAAGATATTTTCTGTCTTAGAATTATTATTTTATTCGCAAAACGTTTTTGTAACAAACTATTCTATATTTGAAAGCAGTTTTTCTCCTGTATTTATTATGTTCTGACCCATTTATATTTTATGAAGCTTATGAAATTCTGCTAACAATGAAGCAAAATGAAAAGGTAACAAATAAATCACTAATATTTCTAGTCAAGCGGAAAAATATTTTTACCCCACCCAGGAACATATCCTTCTAGCAGTCGTTTTTATGTCTACATGGGAAAGTTCAAAAATTCTATACCGCCAACTATTCGTGATATTGATTTTAGTTTTTACTTCCATCGACATAAACATATGCCATGAAAAGTTCTTGATATAACAGCAAGATTCGGAATTTTATTAAGAACAACATAAAGTTTTATTTCTCTTGACTACGCGCTTAAATTTTAAATTGTTAATTTAAAACCCTTTTAGACGGAATTTTGAAATACTTATCCAAAAGTGTTTTTATTTGGTAGACAGTGTACTGTGGTAAAGAGTATCTTATAGAAAAAAAAATCAAGTTTATAGGTGACGAATTAAAAGAGTTATGACACGTTCAATAATCCGGACATATATTATAGAAAAACACATTTCAAATAATAAAACGATGAAACATCAAACGAACTTGTTTGTAAAATATTCTCTAAACAATAATAAATCGTAATATAAGCATTTAAAATGATAAATATAAGATTATATATATTTCTTGAAGTCATAAAAAACACTCGCTTTTGCGACGAAAATCCGTGGTTGGGAAAATAAGCCAATCCCATTCTCCAAACCCCTATTTCTTTATGTTGTCAATCCGAAAATGAAAAATTCTTGTACAGATAATAATAATCAGACTGTAAAGATTCAACTACGAAAAAATTGCGTAATTTATTCAACTAATAAATGATAAGCAGCTGTTTAAAGTTCGTGTACGGTATACCGGACGCCACGTCTGAAAGAGATAAAAAGCGTTTGTATTTTGATATTAAAATTAAGTTTTTCTGTCCATGGACAATTCCATTTTTAACACTACGCCATTGAAAATAAAGAGTCAAAAAGAAAAAAATGCTTAGTCACAGAAATGTTTTTTTTTTTAAATGAAACTAGGAGGCACCGCCCCCTGCTCGCTGCCGGTCACCATCCCCTAAAGATTCTTCGCAATCTTATTTGACTCACAAAGATTTAAACCGTCAGTTAAAAAGAAACAGATTAAAAACGCGTTATAAGTTTCTTTCGTAACGTAGCCCTTCCCCGAGTTTCAAAATAGCTTGTACTAACTTGCAGTGTAACGTAAGGGCTAAGGGGCTCCTGAGTATTGCAAAACTGCAGTTTTATACGCTTGAAAAGTCGCTTTCCTATTCGTGGTCTCTAGTAATTCGTGGTCTTATAATTTGTGAATAAGAAAGAAGAAACAAACGAATCTAAAAGACGTAACTATGACAACGCCAAATGAAACATCAATAATTTGAATGGAGATGAGATTTTTCGAGCTTGATTAAAACGGCTTTTAACTTTTTTTCCCTTTGGAGATAGAAGATTAGTTTTTCTACCATGGGTCGAGTTAGATCTGGAGTAAAAAAAGCTGATCTTTCCAACGGTGTTAAAAGGAAAACTGTGGGACAATTCCTTCAGTTTTTACAGATATATTGAATGAAGAAAGTGGTGCTTAAATTTCAGCTAAGCCTAAAAAATTCAAACTAAAAACGCAAATAACTCCCGCCGTAATTAAGTTAGAGAACTGAAACAAACTTTGTAGAACGCCGAAAATTCTACCCTTTCCAACGATATGTAGTATTAATATGAACAAGTAATTTTCATCCCTTTAATAGGCAGTTTACGGGAAATTTGAGTTTAAAAACTTAATTACAAAAAAAAGTAATTCTAAACTTAAAAACCAAGGCCCCAAGTTCAAACCAGCGAGGCTCGAAGTATTTTTTTTTTACAAAATTTCAAGGCTGTAGGTGCTATGGGTTTTCCTTTACGCACGCCCACCATAGACTTCCATTCTTTGATCTTACTTTTTATTTTAATATAAAGAGATAAAACTAAGGATACTAATGAAAATATTTAAAAACATACACGCATTTTGCACGTTCCAAAGTTTATGTAGCAGTTGCAGAAGATAACTTAATATGTGTAAATCAGATACAACTTTTATATTTTCCGACATCTCTCAAAGATTCTAGGGGAGTTATAATTTCACGACGCAGACAGAGCAACTTAATATTTATCAAAAACGTAATGAATTACTAAATACTAGTCTATAATGCGTAATTAAGTTTTAAACATACGCTTTAAAAAAAATGTATATTATCGTTTTCCACGGGTTTTTTCGCGTTTCACGATGCCTTTGGACGATGAAAATTTAGAAAGAGCTGTCAATGAAAACTAAATAAAATTTTGTTCAATGGCTTAATACTACAATACAGAAGGTTAGCTGACCAGTGTGAAGCATTCAAAATTGACAAAGGTAATTTAGAGAGCATCAAGAAAATAACTCTTTTGAAACTTTATTAATGTTACTGCAATTTTAATGCTAAAATAAACTTTTTTTTTTATTTTAATGCAACAGAGTACAACTGCGGTTCGGAATCCTGCAGTTAGTTTAGATATTTTCCTCTTGGAAATTTGGATCTAGATCAACCCGAGGAAAAAAGGTCATTAATAAAAGACAATACACACGATGGGATTGAACCCACGCGTTTCTTGCAGGAAGGCCTAAGCACCTGAGCCACACATCTTCACTCCGTGGGTGTCATACATTAAACAAATTCTTGATTAAAACAGAATAAATTATTATTTTTAAAAACCCAATACACTGTGTGTTTACTGTTTATTTTTCTCGGAAGCGGTGAAAAAAACCTTTACAATGATGCCTTAACGAATGAAGTTTGATCAATTACTGCCAAATGGCGTTTTCACGAAAAGTAAACACGTTTGAGGGAAAAAAATATTTTTAATAAAACTAAACACATCAACTTTTTTCTTTTTATTCAAACAAATGTCAAGTTTAACTTATTCTTACACAACGTTTTAATTTGACTTGTTAATAACCAAAGTTCTCCGGCAAATATTGCAATGCCAAAAAACCTTAGAAAAAGTATCAGCTCACACATTCGGTATTTTCTGCTAAGTTTCACGGTATAAAATGAGAAAAGACAAATACTGACAAAGCAGTCAATTATAAACTGAAATTTTACCTAATAACAATGATATTCGCCGACTGAAAAAAATTACCATTTTATGAATAAAATGTCGCACGCATTGTAATTTTCAAAAGCTGTCATGATTGATAAAGTATGTTTCAGTGCATTCACTGAATATGCATTTAACTGAGTTACGCAATAATTAGAGCAGCGCTCATAAAGTAATTTATCTAATTAACTGCATTTACAAATTTGCATCAGGAATTCAAAACGCCTGTTGTATAATTCAACGTAATGAACATACATATATGCCAAAACCACTCTTGTTGAGTAGAGATATGAATAATGCACAGATTTTTATCTGCCTCCCCTCTTGTTTCGCTTGACCGAAAACGATCGCAGCGATACGGGGATTTCTGCCCTAAAAATTAGAGGCTGGTAGGAATGGTAATTAAATTTTTGGTTAATGTTATTACTTTCCCATATGGCAGTAAATTTGAATCCGTAAATTGTCCTTTTTAAAGGCTGGATATGGTTAATATCAATAAACTAGTTCAGATAAAATTCAATCAAAACATGGTAACTGTGTGGCAGAAAACGTGTGCGCGTCTGAATGAGACTTGACTCTGTTTAGAATGAAGAAAAGCAGTTCTTAGACAACCTTTTCCATAAAGCTTAATATATATTTGCTTTATATGAACTTAAATTGATGCATTTATTATTTTTATGCATTGGTTTTATTGAATGGAAAACTCGCTGAAAAAAAAACAATGCAATAGTATGTTTTAGAATATGTTCAATAGATTTGAAGTCTTTTCAATTAATCTACGAAGAAATCTATTTCTACAAAAAATGTAGATTGATGTCTTTTAAACTGCGCCATAGTTCTTTCCCTATCGTGTTAGTTTTTTTTTTTTTTTTTTTTTTTAGAATACATTTTTACGTATCACACTTTCAGAAAAATGTCAATTTCAGCGTATGTTACTAACGCTCAAAACAGAAGTTGGATTTTTTAATTAATATTCTGCATCCAAAATTTTAAAATACATTAAAACAAAGTTATTGTCCCATATGAAAACAATTGTGTGATTTGATCATTGAAATGCTTGATTGAATTAAAACTTTACATTTAAAGAAATCTAAGAACTGTTTAAAACGTTTCCTCCTTTTTTAAGTTCAGCATTATAAAATGTGTAAATTATTTAATCACGGAGCCAAAAGAGAATAAATAATTCTACATTATATTGCATTAGAAAAATATCAATGTTGAGTTTCTTTTTGATAAGCTTACAAAAAAAACAAAAAAACAAAAAAAAACAATAAGCAGATTTAGGACAGCATTCGCCGAATTGATTTTATTTCACGTAGAATATTATAAAATAAACGAAGTTTAATTTCTGCACTTAAATTGTAGGAAACGTGAAACTCATAATGGTTGTGTTTTTACAAAGTGCCGTAATTAATACGAACTGTAAATATGAAAGTGCTAAATGAAACTTTATTTTGATGTCTGACCTTTAAGCTAATGTTAAAGACGTACATCGTGAAAGAAAAAAATACGTTTGTTTGACTGAACCTCGTTAAACAGGTTTCTAGCACTGATCGTATATTTTGCTATCTACTGTTATCTCTAAAATACCCAAAATGAGTTAGAATAATGAAAAGAAATGTAGAGTAAAATTAAAGAAGCATTGTTGAATTGTTCATCACTGATCGTCTGTAGTAATTAGAAACAGTTGTGTAACTATTCCAAGTGTAATATCAGCAAAGTTTTCAAGTCAATTCCCAAGTTGCTTCCACGAATATCCTTGCATGAGCAAAGGAGAAGATGTGCATGCGTGAACAGATGCCGAGTGATGTTCCTACACAACACCTGAATAGCTTTTCTAATATGCATTCTGTTTCAATTGAATTCAACTAGAGATTACGCTCAAACAAGTAAAAATATAATGAACATTTTTTGACTTTTTTTTAAATTATGCTTCAATGCAAAGGAACACTCAAAAAGAGCCGTAATCTAAAACATTTAAAGGCAAATAAGAACGTAGTATTTTTATATGTATTTAGCTCATAAATAGGAAAAGAAACTAAAAAAAATAACTGCAAAAGAGTAACAAAAAATCTGAAAAGATTTTTATGTAAAAAAATAAAAGTAACCAAAACAAATATTTAAATAAAAACATTATTCGGCGAATATTGAACAATGTGTTTGCACATATCCGTTTATTCAAATGAATGTAGGGTATGTGGGGCAGATTGAAAAAGAGGGGCAAAGTTGAAGTACTGTAATATTTACTTTGTTTATAGCGCCACCTATCTGGTAATATTTTAACTGTAACACATATAGTCTAATCCAGTAAAAAAAAAAAAACTTACTACTGAAGATCAAAGAGTATTTCCAAAAATTGATACTCATAATGTAATATTTTCTTGCGAGTCAAAAATGGTTTCATTATTTTAAAATGACAAAGTGTATATATATTTTTAAAATTTTAAATAGTAATTGAGACCAACTAATATTCTGTGCAGTATTTATTTAATCAATATAAAGCTTTTTTTTAATATCACGAACAAATAGTTTAATGCATGTAAGGCAGAAATGATGAGGCAAAGTGTAACAGTTCATTTCGTTTATTTATTCAAACATTTCGTTAAATAACGTTCACACATTCATTTATTTATTAATTAATAAACATTACTTCATTTAACAATTCACTTATTTATTTTTTATTCTTTTTTTTTCGCATTAATTTACAATTTCATTCATTCATTTATTCTCATACATTGATTGACTAGTTAATTAACTCATCCTTTCATTGTTTTTATCATATATATATTTCTTTATTACTTCTTTCATTTATTCAATCTTTTGGTCAAAAATGCTTTTAAAATCGAAAAGAAAATTAAAAATGAAAAAGAAATATTAAAAATCAAAATCAGTTCTTTTCCCCATAAAAAAGGGAGAAAAAAAATTTAAATTCCGATTTTATTTGTAGGTACAATTTTGCTTCCAAACATAGAAAAATAATACTTTTCAGTCAGTTTAAATATAAAAAGCAATGCTCTTTGCAAAACAAATTTCTAATTCCAAAAGTTATCTTATTTTGTTCACTATACCCCACAATTATCTACATAGCGAAACAATTTAGAATCACAAGATGCAACTAATTTAACTTTAAATACAAGGCAAACCATCGTATTATTATTTTATTAATAGTTCACAATTACTGTATTACGTGTCTGTATTTCTACATTTTTTTGCAATAAGTTAAATGCAGTACATTGTCCATTTTTTTTTTCAATTTTTATTTCATAATACAATATAAAAATAAATAATCATGTTCTGGTATATAAAAATAGTTTAGAAAATATGGTATCATTTTGTAAACTTATTAAATAAATTGCGACATCAGAGTAGCGATTATAAAACTTGTTTATTATGAAAAATAGGCTATAAAAGGGGTCAGGAGTAAAAAAAATGCTTAGAAACTCCTGATCTATGCATTCTCACATTTTTTATTTGAAAAAGGCTATTTTTAATTTTTCCATCCCAAAAACCATTTTTTTAAATTGTTGTCTTGCAATATTTTTCCGATTCAGTATCAGCTGATTCACGAATTTGAAAACTTATGTAGCAAATGATTGCTACGAGCCACTTTGCGAAACATAAAATGAACAACGTTTGAGCAGTAGAAATTCAGCACATACAAGAAATGCTCTTGATTAACGACGACGAATGAGCCATCCCAAGTGGTGGGGTGGCTGTGAAAATAAAGCTAAAAATCTATCTCCCCCATCTCAATCCCTCCTCCTATGATGCACGTCGCATCCAAGTTACGAAATGAGTTTTACATAATTTAATTGGATTGGGATGAGCGTGTCAGTTTTGTATCTGCGATCCAATTATTGAGTGAGGAACTCCGTCGAGAGAGCGGGTGCATAGACACACACTTTGTATTTCCGAAATAATTCATTTTCGGATGCAGAGTTTCAGGAAATTCTCAGAGCAGAAATGCATGTTAAATTTGGTTGTTATAGAATCTGTCTAGCTTCACCTGTGCAGCGTAGAGTGTCGGTTTTGGACTATTCTTTTAATTGCAGCTTTAGGTCCGATATCAAGCGATAATGACATGTTATGACTTAGGTAGTTTATTTTATTTTTCGTGCATTAAAACTAAATTAATCTCGTTAATTTAATTATTGCCACAAAAATCATCAAAAAAGGTTTTTAATGTCTGTTGGAACTAAATTTACTTTGACTGGCAGTAACTAAAATTACTTGGTTGATTTAATTATTACTACAAAGATGATCAAAAAAAGTTTTTAATTTCTGTTGGAACTAAAATTACTTTGACTAGTTGTAACTAAAACTATTTGGATTGAGATGCACATTTCATTTTTGTACCTGAGATCCAATTATTAAGTGAGGAACCTTCGTCGAGAGAGAGGGTGCACACACATTGTATTTCCGAAATAGTTACAATTTTGGACGATTCTTTTAATTGCAGATTTAGGCCTAATATCAAGCGATAATGATATGTTATGGCTTAAGTGGTTTATTCTCTTTTTGGACATTCAAATTAAAATTATTTGGTTGATTTAATCATTACTGCAAGTATTTGCAAAAATTCTATTAATATTGGTTGGTTTTTTCTGTCATAACAAGGCCCTAAATCTACCAGGAAAATGTTTTATTTTCTTCTGCTGATCGTTTGCTGATTAAGAACTGAAGTGAGCTAGCGCATTAATCTTTATTTTTCAAATAAGCGTTTAAACATTTAAGCTACATACTACTAACAGCATCATTATTTCTATAAACGCAAATAAAATAAAACGCTAAGTGTGACTTTAAAAAAGGTTGGATACGTCCATTTAAAAAAAAAAATACTTACGTAAATGACTACACGAAGTACGCCAGAAAATTATTTTTCTTAATTCATAGAATGGCACAATTTCAGAAATGGTTCAATCAGAACTAAAACTGTATGTAAAATAACTGTAAAGAAAATTTAATAAATAAAAATTAGAAAAAATCTCTGTTTAAAACAATAGAGCCGATATGCTTAGTGCTTCAGTGCGAATTATTTAAGATCTGCCAGTTATTTTCCAGAGACATACCAATGCAGAGATTGATGCAATGTTTAAGGGTACAGCAACTGTCTAAAAGTAACAAGACTTGAAATAATTATTATGCTGTAATTGCTGCATAGTTGGGCTCTGAAAAAAGCAGGCCTCAAGATGGCTCTAGCATGGATCTATAAATAATAATATTATGATTGAATAGATGTTATGACTAATGCACCAAACAGCACTTAAGGATATAATTGGATGAAAAACTATCAGTTAGAATTTAATGAATTCTTTTTCAGTAGTTTTTTTTTTACATATTGGTTCTAGTTTGTATTTCCAGATACCCAGAGACACTAACAACAAATTTTTATAAACACCAAGTTCTCAAAAATCAACTTAGAATTTCATCATCATGCATGAATGTACCAGGAGTGGACAGATTTTTGTTATTATTAGGACAATTGCGTAATATTTTAACAGTGACCTAATGATTGAAAAAGTAGCATTAATTTTCGCATTTTTACTGCAATGCCCTGTTGTGCTAGAATCATACATATGCACCATAGTTAATCAGATTGTCTTTTATTCTCCCCACAATAAATTTATACAAAAAATTATTATGAACATGCATCAAAACTGCAAAATATAAAGGCATGATTTTTCTTACTTTGTTTTATTTTTTACTTTTATCATTGTAAATAACGACAACACATTTTGACAAACATCATTTTTTTAAAAGTCATATGAACAACATTATTAACGACATGCTATTTTTCTTTTTTTTTTACTTTCTTTTTTAATCGATGTACAAGATTATGCCATGTTTAGACAATCAGCATTTTTTAAAGTCATTTGAACAATAATATTAACCGCATACTTTTTTTCTTTTTATTTTCTTTTTTCTTTATCGCTGTGGACAACGATACCATGTTTTGACAATCAGCAGTCGCAAAAAATTGCATTACAATTAACATCACGCTTAGCTCTAGATTCCTGAAGATATCAAAACCAAACTTTTTTACTGCTTTTTACTAAACCAGACCTAATTTTCGAGTCTCCTTACTCATATAAAAAAAAGTGCATAAAAATATATAACTTCAGTAATTAGAAGAGATTCGTCCGTTAACTCAGCAGAGTAATCACATTTTAAGATAAATGAAAATACTGCAAACACTTATTAAAGACTCAACCTCTCCGCTTTACTCAATTATCTACTTTTTCCTTAAAAAACACAACATTCTCCCCCCCATAATTTCAATTTGAAAATAGTTCTCCTTCATTTGAGAGTTATTGCTGCGTTCGATGATAACATTCAGGGATAGTGTGTTAATGCACCTTTCAGCGCTTTCACGATATTAGACTACATTCCTTTGAGATCTGGTACGGTCACTGCGCTGTCACTGGTGACAGTTCCCAGACATTTGAGAAACTTAATGGACTTCGTAGCTGTCTTTGTGTAAGTGCTGCTTTGACGTGGCCAGCTTTGAGTGATGTTCAATGGAGGGAAAGGAAATAATGGTCGCATTCGAACGTGTCACTTACTGCTGAAGGCTGAATATTTTAGATTTTGGTTCTCTCGCTTATTTAAGTGTGTGAAATACCAAATTTTCAGCTCACTCAAGTACATAGTAACTTTGATGTAAAATATTTTGTATAACAATTGTTATACAGTACAGCCTTGTTTATCCGGACTTTTTGGGATCAAAACCAATCCGAGTAGCATAGGTACTAAGCAAAACACATTCTTAGATAAGCAGATTTATTTTGTATTACAGCAAATAAACTGATGTGTGCATCATATGACTTCCTTTTACGCCAATTTAATGATAATAGTGCTGTGGAGTAAGCAAAGAAACACTTTAAATATTTTTAGCCGTAAGTTTCTTGTGAACTGAAGCAAAAAAAAACCGTTTTATGCGGATTAATTTTCCCAATATTGGACATTTTAATGTGATTCAATGGTTAACTCTCTAAATATCTCCAATATGAATCTCCAAAATGAAACCAGATTTAAAGTTAAAAAAATAATAATAAAAAGGCCAAATTTGTCACCAAGTTGGCGAAAAAACTTGGTGACCAAAAGCTTGGCGATATATCGCCAAGTGTTTGCCAAATTTTAACACCACTTGAGTTTGCATTGAACTTAACAATGATTTCCCACAAAAAAGGTATAAAAGTAAGTAGCCATGCGAATGCAACCTAAATAGAAGGTGCACAACTAGATCCCACGAGGAGTCTACGTACCAAATTTCAACATCTTAGGACATACCGTTTTTGAGTTACGCGAGATACATACGCACACACGCACACAAACATATACACACACATACGCACATACATACATACGGACGTCACGAGAAAACTCGTTGTAATTAATTCGGGGATCATCAAAATGGATATTTCGGCTGTCTATACGTTCTTAGGCCAGGTGTGGTCGGGTTGAAAAAAAAATCTCAATACTCATTTGGGGGCGAGTAAATTAGAAATTAAGACCAATTTTTGGGTGAAATATTTTCGCGAATACAATAATTCCTTTACTTTGTGAAAGGAAGTAAAAACAATGCATTGTAACTAGTGATGTGGATCGGGTAAATACCCAGCGGGTAGGTAAATATTTTTTGGGTATTTACCCGGGTATTTACCCAAGGCCTGGGTAAATACCCAAAAACTGGGTATTTAATAAAAAATGCAAAAAAGCGAATGAGAATTTTTTTTTTAAATCTAAATATGAAATAATTGGTAAAACTGATATATACATATGTATTACACAGTTTGTAATATTTTTTATTGGAAGACTTGATGAAATCATGAAAGAAACATATCGTGAACCAAAGAACCTTTCTTTTCAATGTCATAATTGGAGAAGTATAAGCAATTCATTATGAACTTCAGGATTTCAAAATCACAATCTAGGTTAGTCATATCCAAAATGAAAAAAAAGGAAGCATGAGGGATGTTTGGAAGAATAAACTGAGAAGTTATTAAGAAACTATGGTGTTATTGTGTTATTTATTTTATTGATATTTAAGTGATATCATGGAAAATATAGAAACAGTTTTCACATTAATAAACAAAAAAAAAGCAAAATTTTCTTTTCTGTTGCCTTGCTCATTTGCATTTGCTCCCCTGTAGGGTAGAAAGGTAAATATTTTTTTCGGTATTTATCCGAAGGCAGGGTAAATTGCGCATTTTGCAAAATTTTTTTAGGTAGTATTGAAAGGTAACTATTATCTTTTTTAAACATAAACCCTAAAATAAAAGATTAAAAATTTTAAATGAATTTTAAATGTTTATGTATATTATGTGTGTGTGTGTATATATATATATATGTGTGTGATACAGAATACACCTGAACAATTGAACTAAGTTTGGAGGAAATTTCTGCATAAGATATAGGTAAATAAATTGTAATAATAAATTGAGCGACATTTCGTTACATTTTGATGTCATGCAGGGACATATTACTGGGTTATAAAAGACTAGGACCTTAAAAAATTGATGTTCGCTTTTTTTTGTAACCAGTTAAGCTTTTTTCTTTTTGTAGAATGGCTTTTTATATCTGAAATTTGGCTATCAACATTGATTAGGCATATCCAACACATTTAATGTGAATATCATATTAGATTGCTAAGCTGTTTCACATAATAATTCTTTAAATATGTGATCAAAATACAATTTTTGGGCAAAAATTTATTGTTTTGTATATGGTTGGTTGTATATATACATAATGGAATACATACAGAAAAGTATTTAAGATGAATATAAATTTTTGAAATAAATACCCGGGTATTTACCCATTTTGGGTATTTACCCGGGTATTTACCCATTTTGGGTATTTACCCGGGTATATACCCTGGGTATTTACCCCTAAAAATAAATACCCGGGTATTTTACATCACTAATTGTAATAAAAATAGCGAGGATCGTCTAATAGTCCAGTTGCATACTTAAGGAAAAAGACCCTCCGTGGGAAATTTTGTGAGGAAATTGTGAAACCAATTTTAATGCATTCTTTATGGCCTATGTAACTATGCCTCACCGGGTGTTTTGCTTGAATTTGTGTCAGACCGCCTGTGTGACGTCATTATTCCAAGATGGCGGCTTCACTAGATGTTGATGAAAATTTACGGTTTTAAATTAATTTTGAGGCATATTATGAATTTTTTTCAACTTATATTATATATTTAACACTTTAATATTATTACATTTCAAATTTAAAAACAAATTGTTTATATAAAATAAGTTATTTATTTTGCTATTTTTGATTTTTGATACAGATTTTATGAACTTTTTTAGTTACCAATAGCAGTTAAAAAATATTTTGGAAAGCTTGTACGATTAAATCAAATTTATTATTCCAAAAAACCTGTAAAATTATTTACATACACGTGTTTTGGGGTTATAAGAAGCATTTTTTTATGTAGAAAAAATTTACAACTTCCGTTACTTAATATCGGAAGCAATGACAATTTTATTTTTTACATTTTATGTACTCTAAGTAATGAATAATTTATTTAAACTCTGATTTTAATTCAAAAATATAGATTTAAAAGTAAACAAACAGTCCTCACTTAAAGTTCTTCATCTGAAGTGTCATCAATATCGCTTTGTTGGCTGGGTGCTTTTCACATAAGTCCCATCACATCGACACACACAAAGTTCAGTGCATGAAATGTTTTGAGATTTGCATTTGCATGAAACAATGCATTTGCCTTTTACACAGCTGCATCGAACTAGTTTCAAGATGAATTCAGACGCACAAGGTAGTATACATATAACTGAAGCATAGAAGTTGTCTTTCTTTTCCCATTCGAAGTCTAACGGTAATGGTGATTTCGGGTGCTGCTGGTCAGCAAGACGCCACTCTAATACCTGATAATGTGCTCTTAAAATGTATGGGGCAAAGATGCTCTTGTAGGAGGCAAATTTTCATTTTGAGCCTCTTGCTTGGAAAACATGAACCAACGAAGTTCTTCAATATCTGAAATCTTGGTCAGCGGCACATACACGGAGCAAATAAATCCTTCAATAGTAACTTTATCATTTGCACTAAACTCTTCGGTTGACCCCAGATGACTCAAAGCATCAAGAGTATTTTTGTCTGCCTTCTTATAAATTTTCCAAAAAGATGGTTTCCCTTCTTAGCAAGTGAACCTGTTGTATCACATCCTGATAGAGCATGGAGTCCTAATATTCCTTTAGTTTTTTCTGGTCCTCTAAGGCGGTCATAATTCCTTTAATATCTCACTTTCAGTTTTCTTATCTTTTAATACTTTCCCAAATGCTGAACATTTGGGTTGACTTGTCTTTGCAATTTTATAGGACGTTATTTCAGTCAGGGACTGAGGTAATGTCAAAAGGGAACGGGCTGCTGAAAGTGTGGTAAGAGAAAGTGGAATTTTTCTATCCGAGTCTTTTTTCTGTTCATAAAGTACCATTACAATGCTATGCAAAGTACCCTTCCGATAAGATGTGTCTTCAAGGAAATCAATGTTACCTGCAGCATAAAGTAAAAATTTTGCTTTTATCACATCAGGAAGAATATAGATTCCGCCACTCTCATCCATGCGCCTTTATTAGCTCATTCGCTATCTGTGTTTCTAAGCGTAGAACTTAAGCATAATCAATCGAAACACCAATTTTATGTAAAATAAAATCAATTATATATTTGCTTCAGGTAGCAGAGTGCATATTAAGGCCAACACCAACTTGCAAAGGCATATCCCGGGCGTGTCGATGAACAGTTTCTTTCTAAGCTTGGTACGGAGACAGTATTTTATACATGAATATGTGTGATAGTCTTTTAGCTTTATTCAGCACGATATTGTTCTGCACCTCATAAATAAAATTAATTTCGAATTTTACGTTGCAGCACCATTTCAAAAACTGACCAACTTCCATTGGAACGGCATCAACTATCTGATTCTGTTCAAGAGATCCTGTAAATCTCTATTTCTGATCAGATAAAACTGCTTTGTGTAAAATTTTCGCAGCTTTAAAGATAGTTCTCATGTTTTTTCCAATGTTTATAAAATCATCTTCTGCATTAGATAGGGTAATATCTACAGTTGTCTTTAAAGATACGCGTTACGACTCATTTACACTTTTTGGATTACTAAATATAGCGTCATCAATTTCCTCTTGAATGAGATTTTTAATTTCTTTTCACGTTTTATTTTTTCCACTATTTTTATTTGCAATCAACTGATAATTCATTTCAAGTCTGTTATTGTAGTAACATTTCCCTGAACAAGAAAATTATTTAATGCACACAGAAATTCTACGTCTGTTGCTTCATTAGAAACGACTTCTGACTTTGTTACTACATCAAGATCGCAATTTTTTTCGTAAAACATTAAATACATGTTTTTCCCAGCAAGATTTATGGTATAAAATGTTCTGAGCATGATGGTCTTCTAGATCTGTACAGTCACTGAGTTTAATTTTGAAATAGGAAATTTCAATATCTTTTTTTAATTGCTGACCTGCAGAATATTTTTTATCGCCACCAAAGGTTTTCTTACACCACCTTTTCCGAGGCAGAAAAAACACTTATTTTTGTCACCAACGACAATTTTGGATCTCGTTGTGTGTAGCCTACAACATTTTCTTCATGAATGGAAGTAGAACAAGATGGTTTATTCTTGTAATTTCTTACTTCTGTTCATACTTGCTTTATGAGTGCACTTCTTGTAGCATTCTGCATGCCATAATGCGTTTTCATTTTTCAATTCTTCTACGGTTACATTCGTTAATCTATTAGTAAGTAATGTATATTCATTGTGCTCTCTTCTTGATACATTCTAATACTTTATCATAACCAATGGGTTTAACTAATGGGCACTTCTTAATCTGACAAAAAATACATAGTTTATAATTAATTTGTAGTCTTGATTTTTTTGAAGATGGAGGCAAAGAAACTTGTAAATGAGTTTCTGGGAGAGAAGACATCGTGAATAAAATAGCAGTGATAAGTTACGGAAAAATAACCGTACTTGCAGATTTGCAGACTAATCACCAACGAACCGGCAAACAATACTTTCTCTACTCAGAAGCTTTATCTTCTACTCTCCCTACAAATTCCTTAAAAGCACCCCTGATGTACGACATTCACATCCGGTCAAAGAGTTTAGGGGGTCAGGGGGTATACAGGTTGTTAGAATTCTGTTAAACGATTAAACAGTCGAACCTCGTTAAAACGAACTCAAAGGGACCTTTAAAGTGAATTTGTCTCAACAGCAGGTCGTTTTATCCGAAAAACAATAGTGTTAGGTGTGTTAAGTGATTTTAAACAGAAGGACGGGGATCGCTTTAGCAGTAGTTCGTTGTGATCGTGTTCGAATTAACGAGGTTCGACTGTACTAATGTTTAGTGATCTTAGCCTCAAAATTAAAAGTATTTTTAACTGCGAAAACTCACTCGAGGTACTTTTAAAGCAGCTAATTCTGAGAGTCAAAATGAAAAAAGAAGATTTATCAGATTTTTTTTTAAAAATAAGTTAATAAAAAAATAAATTAAATGTTTTGCTTTTAATTTATAGTAAGAAGATGAACTGAATATTAATCAAATAATTTCACCAGAAAATTATCACAAAACACCCAAAAATTAACTCATAATTGCAAAAACTCATCATAGCCGCCATCTTGGATTAATGACGTCATACAGACCGTCTGACACAAATTCAAGCAAAACACCCGGTGAGGCATAGTTACACAGGCCATAAGGAATATAAAAAAATTGTTCTCACAATTTCCTCACGAAATTTCCCACGGAATGTAGTATGCCTCCCTACTATAACAAAAAATTTATCATTTACAGTTGAACTCACTCTGAGACACAATTACTTCAATGAGAAATATGTTACTTAAAACTTGTTATACAGTACAACCTCGTTTATCCGGACTTATTGGGAACAAAAGCAATCCGGATGTTCTGGGTAGCATGGGTATTAAGCAAAGCACAGTCTTAAATAAGCAGACGTAGCTTTTATTATAGGGAAAAAACAATACTATTAACCAAAATTTCAGAACATCGTCTCTCACAAACACTTTATCATTAGAGGCAGTTCGAAACAAAGGGATGTAAGTGGACATTTTCAAGTTTTGAGTAAATGGTGTTTAAAGTTCCAGTCCTACATAGGCTTTCATTGAAAAGTTTTTCTAAACCAGGCTGTATAGCAGCACCTATTGGGCTACTAGTAACATCTCTTGCCCTAAAACACAGAAGAGGTTCATCTATCATTTGTACTGGTTATCCCAAATTCTTAATTTTGTCACTTTTATCCCTTTGCTTTCCACTGCCTCATTTACAGTACAGCTGCAGTGGTGCCGGCCAGCTTTTCCAAGTTCGTCATTTTGTTTGTTAAATTACTATAATTTATTTTATATTTTAATTTATTACAAAATATACTTTATAATATTTAACAAGATTAATTATTCCAATAATTACGAAACATTTCTGTATTCTTTATGTCTTCGTAACATCTACCTTTACATTATTTTTCAATACGCAACCAGTTTGGATATGCATCACATGCAATGAATTTTTTTATTATTTATCTTCTACATCACTAACTAAAGTAGTATCATGTAATGCGAAATAGAAATTTAAAAACGGAAAAGACCCGGATTTTTAGAAAAGGAATTTTGAAAACATGACAACGTAGATTCTTCTCCCCCCCCCCCCCCGTCTCCCGGGACTAGCGCAAAAGTTTTAACTGTGTATGCTAAGATAAAGACTGAATAAAAGAGCTGGTAGAATCGATATTGAGTGAATTAATGATCAATACGATTGACCATTGACCTGTACATGTTCATTAGAACGAAACTTCAACATACGGACCATAAAATTAAAATTGTAGTTTTGGAAACAATTTCACCTCAAAGTAAAGCAAACAAAAATCTGTTCGAAAACTACGTAAAAGTTTGGCAGTCGTAGGCACATCTAAAACAAAATTTATCATAAAAAACGATACTTTTATTGTGAACGAACCGGAGTAAGATTAAGTTGGCAGTTCTGTAGTTTTTTTTTGGGGGTGGGGGTCGAGGGGCAAAGGGTATGAATTCAGGGCATTTTATAGGAAAAAAAAGCATCAAAATACAAGCAAAAATGCACATTTAAATTAAGTTTTGAAGATAAAGAGAGTCAATCCCCCTCCCCCCGTCCCCCACTTTTTGACCAGATGATCATGAAGCAAATCCTACAGTTTTCAACAAGAGCGTTAATAAACAATGAATAAACTAAAATGTAGTGGGTAGCAACGTAATGCAACTCTGAAAACCATGTTTTTTTAAAACAAATTTGGCATGCTTTTAAACAAGAAGTAAATTTTGATTTCCTTTTGAGGAAAACCCAATGAATAAATTATTTGGTTAGAATGAGTAATAAGAAGTGATACCAATATTTAGAATAATTACTCTGAATAAAATGCAGGTTTCTTGAACTATTTGTGAAGCAAATAGTTTAGCAAAAGGAAGAATAGCCATAGGTTTAACGCTCATTGAAACAATTTGAGCTAAAATAACTAATGAAGTGTTACCTCTTAATTCCTTACAATGGAAACGTTTATTTATTGCCGATTAAATACTAATTGCAATCTGATCATTTGTTTTATCACTTTCTTCAATGATGGTTTAATTTTAAAAAACCCCGATTAAATTGCCATTTGGCAATGACAAGTTGAGTACTAGAACTTAATGTTCAAACACAACCACCAGCCTAAATTTCCAACTTGTTTTCAAACCTGTTTTTGAGAATTCTTCACTAAAATCAACATTAGAAGCAGTAAAATGATGAAATGACTCTATTTGTCAAAGAAAAGGTAAGGCACAAAAGTTTGACGTTATCTTTTCAAGACATAACGTTAGAAAGGGAATTTTTACTCAAAACAGCTAAATTGCCACTGTGTCAATTTTAATTATTATTTGATGAACTTTAGAAAATCCATATTGAGTACGTAGTCGACCACTGGGTACATCAACCAAACAGTATAGATCCAGTGGTCAATATGCCATGGCCGACTATTGGAAACACATACGAATTCAGTACCCAGTGGTCGCCCACCCCTCTAAAGTAAATTTAGTCTTAGAAGGAGTTTATTCATTGATTGAAACGTCACGTTTTACATCCCTTAAAACAAACTTAAAAGCAACTTTACAGTAGAACGAAAAAAAAGAAGGGTACTTAACATTTAAGGATGATGTGTCTTCTTATCAAAAAAGGTAAACAGAATCACAAATTGGATGATAGGCACACCACTTAACGTAAAATGACTCATTACTACTTAATGAAAACTGTTATTGGATGATAATTGCGGATAACTAAAAAACTGTGGGAATGCATCATATCCGATTTTGAATTTTACATATTCTATTTATAAGCGGTTTTATGTCCTTGTGGCCGAGTATTGGAAGACTCGTCGACTATTGTAGCACTTACCCTATATTTTCTCTTTCTTTAGTTCGGAAGTTAATTAATGGGAAAGTTTGTCTAAAATAAAACCAAAGCATAAAATTTACAAGGTATTAAATGTAATAAGAAATTACAAAAAAAATTGTTAAATAATTAGTAAAGCATTTGCTGTTTTTTGGTACGCACATTTCAAGCCAGCTTGATGATATCTGGTAATTTTAGAGATCATCTAAAAAGCTTTTTCATCCAATTAGGGAGACAAAAATATTTCTTCTGGCATTTTAACTTTAAAGTAAACTTGAAAAAAAAATATTACGTTATTTAAAAATTCAAAATTTGAAATACGCAACTTAAACTGTATAAATTATCATTATTAGTATTTTCTGTTTATTATAAACAACAGTTCAGAGATAAATGGAAGAAAAAAATAATATTTTGCGTAACAATAACTGTTACCAGCCAGACAACTTAAGAACTAAATTGGTAAATATTTAAACTGCATAAATCATTTTTAGCCTCCTAAAGTCAATTTGTTTCAGCTAAATTAAAGGGAGAAGGCACTTACTGTCTCTTTAAACTCTACTTAAAATAATTTTAGAACAAAAAAGCGAATTCTTGCCAGGACAAAAGATAAATTTTTAGTTAGTTCTATGCGTTTTGTTAATACATAAGCTCAAAAAATATATTTTTAAACCGTTAATTTTGGTTTTCAATCGAGACAGCTATGTCTGGAATTTAAATTGAGTTTATAGTAAAAATTACAAGGCTAAGAAATCTTACTAGAAGATTCATTAATCATAAGAAATATTTTGAGTATTTGTATGAGAAAGGGAGTTAATTTTTATTCACATTTTTGGCTTTTACGTTGTGAATTACATATATTATTTTTTGAAATTTTTCTCTAACAAATTAAAAATGTTTAGTTGTTAAAGAACTTACAATATTTTTTGTTGAAACTTCGGGACAACTAACAAATACTAAAATATTTTTGTCACTTAAAATATTTAATGTATGTTATGATATGTGCTTGTGCATCGTATACTAATGTAAATTTGTTAAGAAATACAATACAGAATGATACAGTCAGTTGGTTTTGAAGATTTCAGCACAAGATTATAAAGAAGAAAAGGATCTTTAAGAATTTTATTTGAAGTTAGTACATAAAAATATATTTAATATTTATTATGATATGTGTATCGTATGTTAATGTAAATTTGCTACGGAATACTATGCAGAATAATACAGTCAGTTGATTTTGAATATTTCACCACAAGATCATAAATAAGAAAAGGATGTTTCAGAATTGTATTAATTTAAAGTTTTATTATGAGTTTAATTATAAATTCATACTTTATATTTACTAGCTGAAAATATATTCAGTGTTAAGCTACATAATATTTACTTACTCGAATTAAATGTAACTTTTTAGCGGTTTTCTCTTTGCTATGGTTGTGCACAAAACAATTTGATATCAGCTTGCTGTTCAGTAATTTGTAGTTCATTATTTAAAATAAAAGTGGAATGCTCAGAAGTTCCAAAATGAGGAAATTATGTACTCTTGCATTAATAAATGGTGCAGTAAGGGTTACTTTTAAACAAAAATAGTTTTATTGAGATTACAACACACAAAATTCACACTATTTGCTCAAGAGTTGTGTATGCAAACATTGTTTAACAAACAATCGGACTTACGCAATCTTCTTCGAACAACTTTACGAAATGTTTGCGAAGATACGTATTATATTTTGTAGTGCATTTAATTCCTGTGAATAAAGCAAGTTTCAAGTTTGAAAAAAAAAAGCTATTGCCTACTTTTTAAAAATGGAAAACTTTTGAATAAGATCCGATTGTTTCAATAAATTAAAACATTACATTCGGTTAGTAATTCAAACTTAATTTAACAATGCAATTATAAAACGTCAATAAAGCAGGTCAAGTAAATTAACTCGGAGTACTAATTAAAAATGTCACAGGGTTGGACTTAATTCTACACATGTTTTAACCACCAGAAGAATGTATCAATAAGTAATAAATGAAGCATGTTCAGTCATAAATTTATATAATTAAAATAACGCTCAATATAAACAAAGCTGTAAATCAATCATAAATAATTAAACTTTATGTCAGTAACTTACCATTTGCCAATGCAATCATAAGTAGAGTTTAGAGTGTTGAAATTTTACTCATTCATTGAAGTACCATGATGTAATTTAATTCAAAACTAAACCGCATTCTCAATTTGCTTTCATCTTGAATATGTCAATCCCTTTGTTAGACCCCTGCATTAAAATTCTTAATTAAATATTAATCGTACTGACTTTTAAATTAATCAAATATTTATAAATTTAAATAAGAAAATGCAATTACAAAGCAATATTTATTTAAACAAATATGGCAATATTATGTTCACGTTTATGTTTGGCAATATTATGTTCACTTCTCAACAAATACTGCAATTGCATCTAAGTTAATATAATGGTTATGCTAAAAAATATATAATTTATTCATTTATTTTTTAAAAATATTTCTCATTATTTTAATAAAGGGATATTTCCTTTTTATGCCGTTTCTAAAGCTCTCTGAATAATATTTGCGCGAGAACTAAAGAGAAACTTAAATCTGAAGCATTTGTTGTGTCATGCATCCTTTCTAGATGATACGAATCCTGTTTTTTTTTGCTTTGTTGGCCTATCCTTGTGAAGAAAAATAAATATCAAAAACAACCGCTGTCATGTAATCTGAAAAATCAGAGCAACATCAACTCCTTGTGATGATAATAAGCAGTTCGTGATAGCTCAAAAAATCGTTCTTGTAATTTAATGAAAAATATTAATAAGCGATTGATTTTATAGCTGTAACTGAAAACCTTTTATCGTCGAATTTTGCTTCGAATTCCACTACTACTAACTTCCCTATGTTTCCATTAAGAACAAATCTATTAAGATTTTACGAAGACTAATGGGAAGAAAAATTGCTTTGTCGATTTATTCACGCGCTATTACACTTAAAAATTGGCTTTTCATTTGCTAGAAACATTGTTTTTGTCATTGATTAATAGTTGTTTCCTTTTTTTTAGCAGTTCACATTGCAGGAACGATTGTTATTTCTTAAACCTTAACTTTGAAGAACCTATAAATTTGGGTAGAATTCAGTTCTCATTTATGAATATTTATTCCATTGAAATAATCATTTAAAACAAAATATGACACTCATAGTAAAAAACACTCTCAAAATATCTCACACTTTCAATAATAACTAGCTGCGTTGCCCTAGCTTTGTACGGTGCACCTCGAAAATAATAGGTATGTCTAGCGACCCGTGTTCAACAATCAGGCTTGAACAAAAAAAAAAAACAGTAAAATTTTGCAGCAGATTGCGGGAAAAAACCAAAAAGGCAAACATTTTAAATCCCCCGCAGGAAAAGCCTCAAAACAAAAACCAAAATTGTATTTGTTTATATTCGAGAAAAAAAAAATGGTAACAGATCTTTCACATTTAACGACTTTCCTCACGCTAAAAATTACAAATTTTAATAAAAGCATTGTTGCGGAAAGTTGAGATGAAGCACTGAATAATAATTTGAATGGAGGAAAACCTTCGAAAAATAGGGTTTTTATTTTGAAATCTAAGAGTCATAATTAATATATATATATAGTTTTTAATTGATATATCCGCTAATTATCGGAGGATTATGTTAAATAGCCAAACATGAAGACGGAAAGATTACGAATCCATCGATACCTGGCTCGAAGGTCAGTTCATTGGCGTTCGGGGGAAGTTACTTGGACATACATAGATACATACGTTCAGTTTTTAATTGTATAAGATATTACATTGCAATATATATATCCTTAGTCATTGATTTTGCAAAACGATTGACCCAGGCAAAAAATTCGCGCTTGATAACGGTAATTCAAAAATCTAATTCTTGTAAAATTTTTGATGTTTTTTTTTTTGGAAAAAAAGCCACTAAGTCAAAAGTTTTTTTTCTTATCGATTTCGGTGAAAAGTAAAATAATATGATGCTTTATTTTTTGTAAGTTTAAAAAGTATTTAGGAAGCATCAAAAAAAAAAAACTAATAAAATTTCAAAACTACTAAAATATTTGTTTTCTTTTCTGATTGTAATGCAACATACGACTGTGGTTCAGAATCCTACAGTGAGTTTCAGTTCTATATTCTCGGAAATTAAATTTCGATCAAGATGGACTCGAGGGAAAAGACGTCATTCGAAAATGACAAAAAACCACTGTGAAATCAATCCTACGATGATCGAGTTTCTTGCCCGATGTTCTACTTGAGCCACAAAGTCTCAGTCATGGTACGCCATACATTAAAGAAATGCCTAATAAGCACAGAATAAACCGGGGTTTTTTTTTTTTTCCAAAAACCAATTTAATGGGTGTTTTCGGTTTACTTATTTTTCTCCCCAAGTGGTGAAAAAAAATCTTTAAAACGCGGCATTACACACGAAGTTTGATGAATTATTAATGAAGCTGTGGCCTTGACACAAAAAACTGTTTTGAAATTATGTATTGATTTTATGTAAACTACAGTTCAATATTTGAAACTGTAAGTGTTGGACGACTTAAGGAAACTTATTAACTTAAAGAAAAAGTATTAACATTCTACTATATCATACAATTAATCGTCCTGAGGTCATCCATTTAAAATTTTATTTCGGCATATCTTTGGACTGTACTGGTAAAAAATAAAAAGAACTAATATAAAAAATACAAACACTGCAGCTTCAAGTAATTAAAAAGTATGAAACTAGTTGGGCTTATTTGACTTTTAAGTACAAATGCAAATTAATGTATTTGAAATGCAGATAAATGGGCTTAGGATTAACTTAATTGTCTACTGTCGACTTTTTTAAAGCAAAAATTTAAAAAATAAAAGGCAGCTGATTTTTTTTAGACATTCTTTTATCTACGATAAGACGGAAATTGCAATAGAATCAGAAAGAAAAAACAATAATAATTTTTTGACATCATGAAAAAAAAAAAAAAGAAAGAACAAATAAATACCTTTTTACTATTTTGTATCCTAAAAAATGATTACAGCTAGGAAAGTTATGATTACATTGAACTAATCATGCGAAATAAAAGCTTTAAAAAATTTTGAATATCTCGTTTAAATATTCATTCTAAAAAACTATCGAAAAAAAACCTAAGGGTAAATACTACTTAAGATTATGGACAAATAGTTTATGCTTGACACAAAAAATACGGTTTCTTTTTAAGTGATCCGTATGTTTACTTGAAATTTAACACAGCTGGGTTGTTTCTCCTTTTCACTTTTGCAGAAGAACTTCTTTTTAGCTCTTGACATCTTAATATACTGTTACATGTAATTTTTCTACCAAACGTAAAGCATATGTTTCTCCTAGGAATTCCAGTCTTTGAAAACAAAAATTTTTACCAATTATTTTTTTTCTTTTTATTTTTTCTTAACATAAATACATAATAGGTTTTATTTAATAATTCAAGCAAGTATCTATAAAAGTTCAGATGATAAAAACATGGGATTTAATGTACAATAAGCATGTCTGGATAATAAATGCAATTATTTTTCAATTATAAAAGCATACATTTGTTTACATTGTCTGTTTTGACAGTTAATAAAATATTAATCACAAAAAGATTTTAAGTGTTTTAATATTTGAAAAAAAAAAAGTTAAACACAAAAAATACTGTATTCACTTTTAAACATAACAAGAGCAACAGTAAAAAAAAGAAAAAAAAACTAAATCCGCTCTCAGTTCGCTATACCAAATTAATTTGAATAATTTATTAGTGCACACAGGGATATACAGAAAACTTTAGCAAGGGTCATTTAGTGAGGTTTGCTTCCGGCTCGACGTTCCTATTGCAGTCACATAGCTCTTTCTCACATTTATTACCTAAGGTGGCCCGGGTCACAAAATTCTGCAAAAGTTTGGCTTTTTTTTAGTTAAAAACTCCTCAGTTTTTTTCTGTTTAAGAAGACGTTTGAATCTTCTTTCTATCTTAATTAGAACGAAAGTTATAATTATTTTTTATGCATGCATTTAACAAAACATTATTTTTAACCTTAAAACTTTAAACGCGTTTTTCTCCATGATGCAGTTTTCCCTATTTTTTTTGCATTCAAACTCTTGTTAGTCAAAAGCTGATAAAGATAATGTAATGAAACTAGGAACATATCTTTTTCAAACAGTTTACTTAAATTTTTATTCGGCACATTAAAAAAAAACCTTTACTGGAAAAGAATGTGATTATAAAAATTAAAAAAAGGAATCTTAGAATTTTTCGAAATTTTTTTTCAAAGTATTTCTATTTTTTATTGAATTAATATTTTTTAAATGGCTGAATAAAAATGAAAGCTTAGATATTTGTGCATAATTTTTTGAAAAAAAAAATTTTAAATTCACCAAGATCATTTTGAGTTTTAGCGGTTAAAGCAACCCCATTTTTTAAAATAAATTTAGATTAAATTTAAAAAAAAATATTTTGTGATTTAAGTTATGATTTAGCTTTTTAAATAGATGGTGAATCAGTACAAAAAATTTCAGAACTTTAAGCTGTTTAATTTTTTTAATGAGTCCCGGACCCCTTCAATGCGAATATAAATTGTTTTTTTTTTTTTTTCATTTTTAGAAAATCAGTTTAGATACGGGAATACAAAATATTTTTAAACGAAAAATTAATAAAGAAAGGAAAAACACTAATTAGTTTAGACTACTTTGTCATTTTGAACAGTCGATAAAATCGTCCAAACATGCCTTTGAATCTCTAAATTCACATTTTGCTTAAGGTCCCCGACATGTTTGTCTACTGAATGTTTTAAAACGTTTTCAACCAGTACTCATGCCTTATTTAGTTTAAGTCCAGGGTGTCTGAAAAGTCCTTGACTCGTTTCAAAAATTAACAGAAACGCAACAAATTGTCGTCTGAATATGCAATTTGCACCATAATACTTCACATGTTCAAGAATTTTTTATGACACCGTAAAAAAGAGGGGAGAAAAGGAAAAAGAAAAAAGTGTCATTATAAGTAACTTACGTCTACGACTGTATCGACGCAGTAAAAAAAAAGCGTAATGTAAAGACGATACTCAAGTTCGCACCATGATCAGAAACGGTGCATTCATTTAACTATGGTTATGAAAGAAAGGGTAAGGTCACCAGTAACAGACAAGGGTCCAGTACCAGGCTGTCGCAAGTTTGTATTTAAGTAGTTAGAATTTTAGGCGGGTAAAACTGATGCTTCTGCGAACCATGAATTCGGTGCAACCATCTAGAATTTATCAAAGTGAATTTTGTGAGCCAGTTGGTATTTACAAGGCTATGGCGGAAGGTTATGGACAGCCGCCACGAGGTCTGCCGGTGTTCGATGTTCAATTGAATTTAATAAGGTTTTAGATCTAAAAATGAAGAACTTTTGCACATTTTAAAGAGAAAAGGGAAATTTTGTGAATAACTCATCCTTTCTTCATCCTATCTGTTACTGGGTATCTTCAGAATTGTCGGTGTCTGTTACTGGGGCTCGGACCTTTTTTTCGAAATTAAGCAAATAAAAATAAAATGAGCTAACTCAGAGGATTCAGGAGCAGCCAAACGTTAGATGAGATGTAGTTGCATGAGAGAAAAAGAGTTTAAAAAGTTTAAATACATTAAAAGGCTCAGAAAATTGAGTTAATCAGAGAGCGATGTCTGTTTCTGGTGTTGTTACCCTATTGCTTTCTGTTTAATACAATGATTAAATGCCTCACATGAAGTGTGTTTTCTTTACTGATTTGATACAGCCGTCAATTATTTAAAATAACACTTTTCACTTTTTTTTCTCTCTCTTTTACCTTTTTTTTATGATTTTGTAAAAAAAACTACTAAACCTGTAAAATATTATGGTGCAAACCGCGTATTCATAAGATACTTTGTTGTTTTTCAATGAATTTTTAAAATACGTCAAGGATTTTTCAGATACATTGCATATTGAATGACTACGTCATTTGCCACTAGGTACGTGTTCCTCTTTTTTGATTTGATTTGCAAGAGCATTAGCAAGAACAAAGCTTCGTGCCTTTCTGTAAAGTCCTGTTAAGTTAGATAACATTTGACTCAGAACTTGTCCTTTTACACGCATTTAAAAACGGAACTTAAGTTAAAATCACCCATCATTTCCTAGGTAATAAATTGTATTTATCATAACCTTAAAATCATTTATCAAAGAGTGAGGAATAAATAACTAATTTATTCTCATCTACCTATGAATAGCATATTGTATGACATGCGTGAGTTTTTATGAAAATGGAAACTCTATCCATTTTCATTATTTTATAAATACTCTAGCCGTGGAAGCAATGTAGGAGATAAAAAAAGGTCTTAAAGATCATAATTAATATGATTATGCAGCAAGGTTAACCATTTATATCCCTGACAGCATTTTAGACCTGATTGATTATTATCACACTTTGTTATACAAAAATTGAGCAAAATGGATGGCTGCATTTTTTCGAGACCATACTCGCAGTAGATATTAATTTTCGTTGAAAGGAAATTAGGCTATTTACTGGAGAGAGGTCACTTAGCAGTTTAAAATGTGTTTTTTTAAAAATATTTTCAGTTTTTACTTGTAAGAGGATAGGATTAAAAATAAAGTCATGAAAGAAAGTTGTGGTCTAAAAACTTCGATAAAAGTGTAGTTTATTTACGTTTTATAAAAAAAATAATGATTACATAGGTTAAGCATTTCAATTTACCTTTACAAAAAATCTTCTTGAAAAACTCATCTTCGTTTTAATAACCTCACCAAGACTATATCCCTAACTCTATTAACGCACATATATAACGCATACACACGTACGCACACTGACACACACACTGATACATACACACGTATACATACACACATACACGCACACACAAACACATTCACACGTACACACACACAAACATACTTACGTACGTAGCGGCGTATTAAAGCAGCCATTTGAGGCAGCTTAAATTGTAAAGCTGAAAAGACAATACTTGAAAATAAAATTGTGACTTTAATTTTATTTAGTTTCTAAATATTACACGTGAATATCACTTAATAAAATAGTTACCAATGAAACTTAAAATGGTGGTCGGCAACTCGCTTGCGTGTGGTGACAAGCTTTTTATACTTTCAATCACGTGATACAGATTTTATCGTTGCAAGACATACATACGTACATGGGGCATTCCACGGTATTTTTGACATTTATGTAGAGTCCGTAACGTGACCTTTTTTGCCATGACTTTTTAATTTACTGTTTGATTAGCATATTATTTTATTTTGATCTTTTCCTACCAACACATCAGCTCAAATTAAAATAATTTGCAAATCAAACGGTAAATTAAAAAGTTATGGCAAAAAAAGGTCACGTTACGGACTCTACATAATGTCAAAAATACAGTGGAATGCCCCACATACAAGTGCACATAGCTCTTTGTCAGCTATTCCATTGTTTATTTATGGGAGGTAGGATAATCGACCAATTTTGTGACATGCATACAAGTTGTCACCAGATGCAAAATTCATGGACTTTTAGACTTGAATTTAAATATTATTTTTCTAGAGTACAAGTCTATAAGAAGATGCCTTAGTAGTACAAAGACATTTTTAGATTAAAAATGAAAACGCATACACACGAAAGTAAAAGAGCAAAATCTTTTTCTTTTTTCTCCCGAAAAAGCTTCTCCACAATAAAGTTAATTTGAAAATGCAAGGCAAAAAACCCTCCGCCGATTGTTATTAAAACATAGACAAAAGAATTACTCGGCATAAAATTTTAATATTTTGAAGATACTCCCAAAAGCTTTTTTAAATTCATATGATGCGTGAGTGCCCTAGCCACAAAATCAACCTTAAGAATATGAAAAAAATCTTCAAAAGTTTTTTTCGGAAAAAAAAATGCATCTTCATAGAAAATGCACTTTACGTTCTAAAAAAGAACATTTTCACCCTTCTGTCTTTAGGTAATACACCTTACGTGTTATGGAGTAAATGTTCAAAGAGAAAAAAAGTCACTTTTAAGATAGAGCTACGTGCGTCCTAAAAACTGTGCATTATGTATTCTTAAAGAAAAAATTCGTTCTTTTTTCCGTTAAATTCTTAGAACGCCAAATTTAGTGCTAGCTCTTTAGAAACTTTTTAATTTAGTAAAATGTGAAAAAGTTAAGGAGTGGTTGTGTAGTGTGCGTTTATTAAAAATGAGTTTCTTCAAGTTTTGTTCATTTAAAATTGCGCTCGTCTACATAATCGACATAAATGTGATCATAACACTTATTTATAGAGATGCTCCGATTAATCGGTTATAACCTGCTAACTTTGCTGATCATTTATAAGCAGCAAAATTTTGGCGATTATTTAAATCGGTGAAAATTTTCTCCTTTAGCATAGCGCTTTAAGGCAACTTTATAATTTTCATAAAGAGTTAAAGTCTTGGGTTGAATGGCTACTAATAGTTCAAAAATAAATTTAAATTAAAAGTGCTCCTAAATTAAGCCTTCTGACCACATGCGACCAACATTTTGTTTTTTAATTTTTATGTCTAGTTAACATTAGGTTCATGGTTATTTAACATAATGTAACTTTATGGTTATTAGACTAATATGAAAATTAGCTCAAAAAATTTGAAGAAATTTTGAAAATATATTTTGAGAAAATTAAGAAAATTGACAAAATATTTTATTTCTGGCAGAAAATTTATTTAACTATTTATTTTAAAAGAAAAAAAAAGCTGCTGAGGAAATCTGTAGCATTGGCAAATTTGTTAATATATGCATCCCTAATTATTAACATAAAAGTCAGTATTCCTCTTATATATATATTTCTTTATTCGTAGTTTCATAATAAAACCTCAGTATTTTGGGCAACATGCCTCTTTTAGAAATTTACTTGTCGTTTACAATATTTCCCCCAAGAAACTCAATTAAGAAACTTCACTGCAAATAGCATTTATATAATAAAAATAATAATTAAACCATGTGGGTTTCCCAACGTCAGGCCAATTATTCCTTCATTTAGCTAAGGTTTCATATCATTTCGCACATACTTCTTTGCCGTTCAAAACTGTTTTTAAAAGCAAAATACGCGACCTTTACGGAAAAAAAAACTATTTGATGTTATAGAGTTAACATGAAATTCATTTTCTCAAACTGTTTAAAATTATTCGTCATTAAATTTTATTCATTGATTAACTTTCTATTACAAATATTTGTAATTCAGCAATTTTCTGTAATATTTCAGAGTGTAATTTTACAAGAATCAAATTGAAGAACAGAATTTTTAAAATACACCTTCTAACCCATAATTTTGACCTTAAATTAGGAAAAAATTAAAATATGTGTGTCTGGAAGGTACAAGGGCACAGATGCAAATTTAGCAAATATATGACTTTAAAGTTTTTCCGTGGCGATGATTAACTGTATTGTCCTTTAGGGGCTTTTAAAATTAAAACTTGCTTGGCAAACCCTTAGCGATTTATACATTGAAGTAAAGAATAAAAAGCTTAAATCTCCATTTTGAAGGGGAAAAAAAGGACGCGCTGTACCCTTCACTTCTCAGAAGCAGAAATACACAACTTAGATTTAAAAAAACACTTCTTATACAATAAAAGAGCAGCTAATATTTTAGCCTTCCTATTAAAAAACCATGTAATTGTTTGCATTAAATAAGTAAATTAAAGGAAACAAAACATTCAGCATGCAGCCCCTGGCACTCGATTGATTTTCATTCCATTAACTATTTGTGATAGGACCCTACTCGTTAGATTTCTTGTTTCTACAAATGGAGTGAAATGGGAATGGAGAAGAAATTCGCTACTGTCATTATGGCTGGTGAATCTTTAGATCTAATATGCAAGCATATCCGTAAAAGGAAATGGTAACAATGATACGGTAATAAAGATATAGCTATTATAATCCATTGGTACTAGTACACATATCATAAAGATTATATTTATAGTGCATACTGCTATTATATTCTTATTTTTTATCAATCTCTAATGATCGGAATTAGTAATCTGTAAATTTCGTATTTAAATGAAAGTTTCATGTTTAATGCTATGTGTATAAGTGTTTTTCTATAAAACAAAAACGCATTTTTACAGAAAAAAAAAAAAAAAAAAACATTTTTTTTTAAATGCAAAATCTGCTTCAGCTAAGCCTTGAATGAAAGAAATTCGAGGACGGTTTGTAACTATGACGACGAAAATTAGTCTTTCTAAATAAAAAACATAAACAACGATAGTAACTAATTCTCGTTGTCATAATTATCTGAAAAATCAAAGGAACATCAAAAATGTTCAAGTCAGGATAAATAGCAATTCATTGTTGCTCATTAAATAACAAAAATAAATTAAAAGGAAATATATTCAAGTAAACCTTAATCAAACCTAAAGTTGTCAACAGCAGATTATTGTTAATATTATTATTTTGGATGAAAAATAAAGCACCTCGTTCTCTTTTTCTCTTTTTTTTTCCTTTTTCGTTTTTTAAAACAAAATAAGTCAACCGTAAAAATGAAATAGGAAATAAATTGTACATCTAAATATTTATTTTTTAATGAAAAAAAAATCAATTGCATTTCCTTTCTTCGGGTAAGAAGCAAATCGCGTTGAATTTTTTTCTTTTTTCTCCAATGTCAAGAATAAACAAAAATAAAAATCATTACTTGAGATTTAAAATTTAGATAAAAAAATATTTCAATAATAGTTTTAATACAGACTAAAATTATTTGCATTTTCCAATTACTTCCAATTAATTCATCTATGCTGTAGCGTGTTTCCAGTTAATGCCTACTAACCCTTTGTGAGCTGAAGTTCAAAGCAGTAACTATTTCGTCTGAAAAAAATCTTCTGAATGATAAGTGGTGATATTTATATAATCCACAGTATATATCTATTAAATGTATAAGTTCTAATTTCGCTATCATTCATATGTTTTTATGAACTTTAAATGTGCTTATGGGCATCAGTATCTTTTCGATACATAAGTGATAATACTCAACTTAAAAGTTAGACGGGGATTATTTTCTTTTTACTCAACCCATCTGCACGACTGAAACATTTTTTATTTGAGTACATTACTCCCTTAGTTTTGTAAGTTGGCTTTTAATTAGGCTACTTTCGAATATGAGACACCATTAGTTTGTATCGTAATGCGAAGTATCAATTTCCTTAAAAAAAAATGTGCGTCTTAAAGACACGATTGAAGTGAAACTTTTATGCTTCCTTTTTTATATATTCTTAACTTTCACTTAACCCGTTGTTTTCTATCACGCCACGCTCTTGTTTTTCTGCGCCTGACTATTGCATATTCACAATAAAATTGTGTATTTGAAAAAAGAAAAAAGAGGTTTTAAACATTGCCTAAAGTAATCAATACTCAAAATCTGCTTTTTAATTGTTGCAAAATCAGTAAAAAAATTAATTTTGGTAACAAAAATTTACCAACCCGATTTCAAGATGTTTTGACTTGAATCAAAGAAATCTTCGAAAAACTGCTTAATCTGAAAAGTAAAAAATTAACAAAATCGAAACATATGCTTGTTTAGGTTCAGCGTTAATATTGATTTTTTGTATTTATTAAGTAAACTAACTTTATTTTTACTATTATATTGCATTGTTTTAGGCAAATTTTAAAATGTGGAAGTATTTTAACCTAATTTTTAAATATTTTTATTGTTTCTGCAGCAATTTAAAAAAACCTATGTCACTTCCGGCTCACAAAAACGTTGCAGATCAAAATTTCAAAACCCTCACATAAAAGGTTTCACTTCAAAATATTTTTGTTATTGGAAAATAATTAATTGTATGCGCGGCGGGCGCGATCGTACTGCCCCACCCGCTTCGCATTCGGTACATTACACTTCACATTTTGATATATAATAAGTTTTTTATTCAAATACATCAGATATATCACAATTAAATGCCAACGAATGAAAATTCGGGAATAAAGTGACAATACATTTGTAAAAAGATCACTCACGAACAAATTGATATAGCATTCTATGACCTAAACTTATATGATCAATTGAGGCAATGAGAAGCAAAGGGATGTAAGTGGTAAAACGAAAAATTTGGAGAAAACCAGTACACATGGTAGGAGAACCTCTCCTCTGTCTTGGGGCAAGAGATGGTACTAGTAGTCCTGGTAGTTGTTGCTATACAGCATGATTTAGAAAAAAAATTTAATGAAAGCCTACCTAGAATGTTATCTTTAAACGCGTTTTACTCAAAACTTGAAAATATCGACAGCCCTTTGCTTCTCACTGCCTTAATTGCATATTTAGTTACTGTTTCAACAACCCTTTTATATGGAAATAAGACATATTTTAGCAAAAATGGAAATTTTAAAATTTAAAAAATCTAATAAAAGATTGTCCTACTAAAATCAAACAAAAAGCAGTCTGCAGACAAAGCTAATAAATACATAAATTCCTATTGATAAAGCTAAAGCACATAACGGCTCTTAAAATAAAAATCAAAGCTTATCATTAGCGTAATTACATTTCCAATTATCATTGATTAGAGCGGAAAGACTTTTCCTTCGTCAACGGACCTAGTAGCTGAGAGAAAAAAAAACTTTTAGCCAAAAAAACTATAATGAATGCTCCAAGAACTAACAAAATACGCAAGTAAGGAAACAGCGTAAAAGAAAAATATCACAACATGTGTAACTGAACACTTAGCTTAATTAATTATTTATTGCTTTCGCATTTTGTTTTCATCTTTGTTGTCAAAGAAAGTTACGAATTTTATTTGAAAGGAGATAGCAAATGAAGCATGACGCTAGATCTAGATTAGATTTATATGCAAATACTCTATATTTACGTAAAAAAATCTTATTGCCATGTTTTTTTTTTAAACACATAATATAAATAAGAAGAAGAAAACGAATTTTTAAGTACAAAAAGTAATTTTTCCTTTGTAAATAAAAATTAAACCAGAAACATGCATTTTTTTATAATTTAATTAAATAAGAATTAATTAATTTTATTTGATATGAGTTTATCTACAATAATATTTTTAGATATTTATCTCTGCATTTGCTTTGATATTAAAATAAACATATAGATGGTAAAGGTACCCAAACTCTAATGTAAAAATGACAAGTTTGCAAGGGGGGAATACTTTTTTTTTTTCATTTCTATTTATCAGTACGATCCTGCCTCAACACATTAGCAATTGGAAGATCAATATTTATTGGAAGAAATAATACAAAAGGTTAGAAGAGTAATGTAGATATATAATAACATCAAATACACATTTTTTAAAGTATCACAAACAATAATATTGGAAGTTGATTACCTTCACAACTTCACCATCGATTTACTATTTCTCAATGGCCAAAAATTTAGACTTGTTTTGTAAAAAGAAATCAATTTCCTCTGGAAAAAGACCCATATGCTTTAAAAGCCGAGCATGCTGGAATGATAAGAATAAGGTAGTTAAATAATCGGTCTCATGACGTGTTTTTATGTTGTTCGATGCCAGCATTTCTCTAATTTTTTGAACATGTTTTAAGTTTTATTTCTTAAATTTTAGATTTCATAAGTAACCAGCTCGCTGATTTGTAAGAAACTGAATAGTTTGTCTTCTGGCGTACATTACAGAACACATTACCTAGCTTTGTCCCACAAGCCTAGAGGTCATTTTGGCTCAGCGGCTAAAGCACTGGGTTAGTATCACGACGTACGCGGCAATCTAAATACACCATAGGCATTTCATTACTCGAGAACAGGTCACTCGTCCGCACTAAGGCCCCTATAGTGGAGGAGCCGAGGCATCCGCCATTTTGGAGCAAACTTGATCCAGTGCTTCGTAGCGATAGCATTGCTGCTGATGTTTACATTTCTTTAGCATGTGTTAAAATTGAGTCAAATGGGTGGTTGTTCGGCTGTTAATTGCGCAAACAGCTCCAAAAAAGGAATTTCGGCTCTTCAGATTTCCAGAAGATGCAGAAAGAAAAAAGAAATGGATAATTAATAGCTCGCGAAGTGACTGGCAGCCTGGAATACGACATGACGCCGACTGTTTCCAAAATTTCGCCAATGTTCACCTTCGCTCTCTGACTCTCTCGTTCCCTGTTTGGCGAATGATTGCCAATAAAGGTAGCTTTCCCTGCTGTACGCTTGATCCAAAATGGCGGATGCGTCGGCCTCTCCAGTTATAGGGGTTCCAGTCCGCACAACCGCTGACACACCTCTTGCTCTGAAGCAGCAATATTCTCATGAATGACTGCTGCTGCAACAGGTACAACTATAGCCAGAACGCCTGGTTTCAGTGCCTCATCTGTTAAAAATTATATCGCTCTCTCGCTTCTTCGCTCCAACACTTAGGGAAGAGTAAAGTGGCATACAATATTTAAACGTACGTGGAGGTGCAATACGTTTCGTGTTTATGATGACGTGCCCCCTTTGTCAGGATTGGAACCACGGACCTTTGTGATACTAACCCAATACTTTTGCAACTGAGCCAAAATAACCTCAAGACTGGGAGGCAAAAATAGGTTATGTGATCTCTGCCGTAGGCCACACGATCTTAAATAACACGAATTATTGAAAAGCTCTTGACGGTAGAGTATTCCTGCGTGGCTATATGTTTCAGGAAGTCCTGATAGAAGGCAAGTGTCGGGAGGGGGAATGTATAATATCAAATGCTTCAGGAATGGGTCAGGTTTGAAGAAGTATTGTAGTGCTAATGGACAGGGAATGAATCGGAAAAGCAGTTTAAACATGGATTCCGCAATTATATAACCGTCCTAGTGCAGATAGCTAGACATGTTCACTGAGATTTGGAAAACAATGCCATCCCCTCGGTCAACCAAGCAAACTGGAATCGTTTTATTTTACCCGTTGTCATACTTTAACATTTAGAGCAATGTTCAGGGTACAATTTCAAGGTCTCCAATTTCAAAAGTCAACATAACTCGAAAAGCCAAGTAGATCACGAGAACATTAAGTAACGACTACAGTGTTATTAGTTTTATTATATTACAGCCAACAACCTCTTCTTAAAATGCTCGCAATATACTACAACTAGACTGTCCGCATAACGAATATTGTTTTACATTCGAAAATGCCAATGTCGATGTCAAAAATAGAAGAATATTCTGACGTGGTTAGGTAAATGGCAGTATTTGAAAAAATGAGTGTTTGAGATATTTAATAGAATTAGTTATGGATTCAATACGAGCAATGAGGAAATGTTAGAATTAGATGATATTTTTTCGCGCTTTTCTTCAATGGAAGTCAAATAAGCAAACAAACTTGCACAGTTAATTTAACGTTCAATAGATGTCAAAAAAAATTTAAAAAAATCAATATTGAGAAACTTGCAATTACGTCCCTTTACCTGCCTACGACAGCATGGCTAGTGCTACGTTTCCTTTTAATTTACCCTCGACAAAAAGCGCATTGCGCAGTTAGCGTTTTGGTTTTGACACTTACTTCATTTATGATGTTCTTTGGTCACTGGAATCACTGGGGCGATTTGAGACATAGTGTCTCGCAATATGTTAAAAGCAGCAGCGAAATTTTGTCTTGTATTTCGGAAAAAATTTAGATGACTTCAAATCCATGCCTGGCACTAGCGTAGCCTGAATTTGCCTTCTGGGGAGGAAGGTTTGGCTATAACAGTCCTGAAATGGATATAAATACCGTATTAAAATTTGGAATATGTGTTAACGCCGAAGATTTTAGGAGGTTGACCCTCAAAACCCCCCTTGCGACGTCCCTATGAGTTTTTTCTTTTATAGACGCAATCTTCAGTTCTCAATACTAGCTTACTGAAATAAGGATCAAAACAAAAAATAGTCATGAAAAAAATTTTATAGGTTTTTTTTTTTCTTTATGAGTTCAAGACTTGATGAGCACTCTATTTTTTACTATACATTATTATTATAATTATTTTAATATATGTGTTGCTTGTGCTAATTCATACTAAAATTATCAAATGTCTTTTGGAATTTTAAGTGCTACAAGTCCAAATTTTACGACCGAAATTTTGCCAAAACACATTCAATGTAATCTATAGCATGTAAGTAAATATAGATAAAATTTGATACACAGGTCACAGGAGAGCTTAATGATTTTTTTAAAATTACTTACTAAATGTCCGTAGGTTATTAAGTAAAAACAAAATAGTTTGCTCTAAAACGTAGTTTTTAAAAAGCACCTCTTTAAAAGTAAATAAAGAGTGGGGAGTTAATGAAAAGATCATCTGACATCAAGTTTTATTCTTTTTTTTTGTGTTGAGTACTACAACAGCAGTGCTAAATAAATATTTTTTCACATCATTTTTTTGCAGTCGCTTCTTTAAAAAATTAAGTGCACTTTAAAACACTCAAAGGATGCTTGGAAGTGACTGTAAAAGCTTAACGTTTCTTTCTTTCTTATTATTAGTGTGGAGCGGGTTTTTCTACTACTTTTTAAACCGAAGTACATGGTCGCAGCTGCATTTTTACTTGAAGCATGTGTAGCCGTTTTTATTAAGAATGCATCCAAGAAAAAATTTACACTAGGAAGATCAATGTTTTAAAGAACCATGAAGTTGTTTTACTTAAACGTCTTAGAAGACATTTTTTAAGTTCTAGAAATAAAGAAAAAATATTCTTTAAAAAAAATCGCGTTTCTGAAATATTTAGTTTTTGAAAAAAAGCTTTTTAGCTTTATTTAAGGTTAAAAATACGGCTGGTCAATGTTTTAAGAGTATAGTCTTCAGGAAACTATTCGTAATTTTTTTCAATAAGGACGTCAGTTATCAACAATTAAATTCTGAGTTGATACCAATTTTATAAAAGAGAGTAAATTTCTCTTGAAAATCAATACCAGAATAACTTTCTAGTGCATTCTGGAACGACATCGCTCCTGCTATTAACAATTCAAATGTATTTTGTTATTAATGAAACATGCGTACACATTTTGTGGCGTCAATGTTCAAGAGTTACGTTAAAAACTGCTGTTTATTTATTTATTTATTTATTCAATTTCGTACTAATAGTTCACTCACCATACATATATTTACATATTTGGTTCAAATTTTCAATATTAAAATAATAATAATAATACTCATACATTCAATTTCAAACACATTTCTTAGAACTTGTAGTGGATGATACTTAATGTTAAAACTGTTTTATCAAATATTAATTAATTAAAGTTAGTTAAATAATTTTGCTTTTTTTAGTCAAGTGTGATTGAAATTAGCTAACGTGGCTAATGTAACCTAGCAACCCTGAGCTGATCGGTGATGTATTTGTTTCTATCATTTTCCACTGGGGGGGGCTCTGTTACCAGCTCTTCTCGTACTTGAAGGACTTTCTGCGCATTTCTAACAATAATTCTTCCTCGGAATGGTAAGGCACATATTGCAGAAGAAATCTGTCGTACAGTGAAACCTCTCTGAGCGGCCACCCCTCTGTTCCCTAAAATTTTAGCCGTTCAGAGGGGGTTGCCGCTTTAAAGGGTTTTCGTTACAGTTGTAATATAATTATATAATACATACTATAATAAATCGTAACGCATAAAAAGAAGTTTAAGATTTTTCTAAAAAGGAAATAGTACTTTATTTAACTGTTGTTTACATATTTCAAAAAAGAGTACAATTAGTGACTTAAGTTTTTACTCTTTTCTGTAACAATTGTTTTAAATTCATTTTTCAATTCAAAATGTAACCATTTTGTTTGTGTTTGCATCCGCTTTTCTAATGACTTTATCTATCAGCCCCCAAATCACTTCAGTTGAAAACTTATCTTACAAAACGATTACAAAACGTGTTAGAAACTTGATCGTCAAAGACTGAATTAGTGTCTGAAAGGCACTAAAAGTTATTTATTCTAAAAACATTAATAATTTAGACAGAGATCTTAGTATTTGATTTAAATCTATCTCAAATTAATTTTAGATTTGATTGAAAAACGCTAACCTTTGCCGTTGGTAGACTCCTTAACCAGAAGACGTTTCTCTCAGCCGGCCCTTTAATTTATCAAGGCACTCCACTAATATTTTGTGCTGGATAGAATTCGAAATCGCACTCTATTAATCTTCTCGTCAATTCACCGTGCTCATATTGCTCAGAACTTCAAGACGTTCAAGATTCATAAAAATATTCTTAAACAGTGTTGTTTGCAACCCCAGATCAATCATACGCACACACTGACCAACTAATAAAACAACCGTGAGTGACATTTTTACTCCAAAATTATTGGAATTTATAAATATGTATACTAGAAACAGAAAACGAATAAATTTTCCTGAAAAACGGCATGGGCCTACTCACTCGGCGGCCGTTAAGAAGGGTTGGGTGGCCGTTGCTAGGGTTGTTTTTAACATTAAGTCTGTTGGTCAAAAAGTCCGTGCCAGAAAACATTTACCGTTAAGAGCGGTGGTCACTTAGGATATGTGTCAGCTAGAAGAGGTTTCACTGCAGTAAATATCTGCGTCATTGGTAGCTAAGATTCATGGAACAATGACACCTTCTTTGTTGACATAAGTAGAAATTGACTTAACAAAAGTTATATTACTTGCATCTTACTTAGTTACTGCCCTATAATTTATGATGACAATTATATACTAACAAAGTTATAGGCTGTATGCAAAACTGTATAAGTACATTGCTTACATTTGCTGAAAAGTAAGTTTAATAATATAAGTTTAAGTAATAAGTAAATACATTTATATGCATATAAATATGTGTTTATTTCAGCAAAAGTCTAAAATGTGGTGAAGGACAAAATTCGCCGGGTTATTTTGCTGACATTTTCCAATTCCGCTCTTTTACGGTAACACCCATACATTTGTCTGAAGGGTTGCAGAAAAAATCAACTGAGTTTTAGAGCATGAACTTCATTAGGTTGAACGAATTATTAGGCCTCTTTTTTATTGCTTCACAAAGTTTTTCCCAAACAATCTTACTTTGCAGTTTTCTTTCATTTTAGGAGCGAGAAAAATTTATAGATTAGAAACCTTAACAACGTAGTTATAAATTTAAAAAATAATAATGAGAGCATGTTTCCCCAATAGCTAAATAATACCAAATGAATTTTAGACGAGCTTACATTATTAAAGGACTTGCATTATTAATTCTGACTTCTAACACTTATCCCATCACTGATTTTTAGAAACATATTGTCTAATTACGTATCCACCAACGGTATCAAAGAGATAATTAAAGCAGATTGACAGTGAGCATGAATAGAAAATTTGCATTATACGTCTAAATAATTAATGTCAAATTATCTCCAAACTTTGCTTTGAATAATTACTAAACTCAATTGAAATGAGGTTATTTAAAAGAGAGATGCGGTACGTATTTTGACAATAGCTTTTAGTTGCGCGAAACTTAATTTAGAAAAATGAACGGAATAAATATTTTATCCAGAAAGTCGTTATTTTTTTATTTTATTTTATTTTATTTTATTTATTTATTATTTATTTTTTTTACAGTACGGTTATGGTTATCTTCAAGCTTTATGCATTTGCGAATTTAAATAATTCAATCAACGCTTTCAGTATAGTGAAATTTGGTTCTCAATTTTGGTCGCCAATTTAAAAAGTGAGGCTTTTGAAAAAATTAAATACATAATAGTAGATTGAAAATTGTATTCTCCCTTTTTGCTTCAACTTAAGATTTTTTTTAATTAATTGGGGAAAAAACTGCGAAGTTTCTCTGTCTGTCTCTCTCACACATTCACGCAAGCGTACAGTTTTCATTGCTTTAAGTTTGATTAAAGGGTTTTTACAAAGCTCTTCTCTCTTACCATTAATGGGTTATCAAATTTTGACATATGCAACTGTTGCTCGGGGACTATGCACAAGTATTTTCATTTGTTCAACGATAAGTTTATAGAAAAACTCTCTGAAACTGTTTAATTACTGACCTGACGCTAAGACATTTCACGAGCTTATTTGGTCAGGGATAGTTTTACCGTATAATTAATTATCAACATTCGTCAAAATAAATAAATAAAAATAGAGATTTATTATTTTTTTTCGTTATATTTTTAACAAGAAATGAAAAACATATATAAATTCCTTAAATATCAATGATGGACTCATCTAAAATGAGCAAAATTAATACACCTCACTTAGTTTAATTCATTTTATGTTTATAAGAGATAGGGAAGCACTAGTAAAAATCTAACACACTTTCTAGATAAAACTGTAAAAAAGTCGCTAAAAATTGAGTTATAGGAATGGGAGGAGAAACCTCACATATATGATAGCCAAAATCACTTATAGAGTAACGTTCCGAGGTCACCAGAATAAAATTATTTATAAATATGAATTACTTTACAAATTAGCATTTATTGAATTTTGTACATATTTTTACGTGAAAACAACTGAGATTCTTGGTATTTTTTTAACTGTTGCCAATTTCTTGGCACCAAAAAGAGTTAATGTACTTCAACCTCGATGATTTTTAAAGAAAGATACAATTGGCCAAAATTATGCGACCCGAAATTTCAGCGATTTCCCGAACAGGCCCCCCGAATAATTTTTTATTCGTCATACCTTGACGGATGATTTTCTAATCTCTGTAAATAAATGCATATTTGGGAACTCTATGTGAATTAACAAGTTTAATAAGTAGTTAAACATATGTCTGGTTTTGAATCAATTGTTTACTTTTATATCCAAATGTTCTCTTTGAATTGCTTTTAAAAAGTGATCAACGGAAACAAAATATCCAATTTGTTTAATCGTCATCACTATAAATTAAATAATACACATAGCGATATTCTGAAAGTGTTGAATGTATTGGAATAAAAACACACTTTCTAAACACTGCTACATGTATTTCATTTCGACTAAACAATGAAACTTTATAATTTGCATGAGACATAAAACATAAATATTTTATATAAATAACTATTCGATTATCTTTTTGTAAGTCGTTAAAACCAAAAAAAATCAAACATCATCCCATTTTTTTCCTTTATACAGCTTTATCCTTGATATTTGCTAATACACGCAGAGGATCGGCAGGTAAAATTGAAACTTGTAATATTAATATAATTCTAAAAAGAAAATTTTCACCCTAAGTATTTCTTCTTGGATGAGAAAGTAACTCATTTAAAATGAATCTTTTCGTGCTAAACAGAATTAAAATGTAAATTCATTACCTAAAAATGAAACCCCACCTTATAAAAAAAACGTACATCATTAGATTGAAAAATATTTTATTTAACGTGAATTAGCGATGATTTATATCATTAATACTCATTATTGTGGAGTTATTGATTATCTGACTTGAAAGAACAAATCAAATTACACCATGTTTCAAATTGGATGGGTTACTACTCCTAAATTAATCTTTGTAATGAACTGATTAAATCGTAACTAGAAATTTGACACGCATATCTGATGTTTCTGTTTTTATTAGGTTTCATTTTCTCCGAAAAAAAGTTCATTTAAAGAGCATTGATTTCTGCGAGACAAAATATTAAGCGACTTATTAATGATATCCATTTCAGCTTTTTTTTTTTTTTTTTTTTCGCGGTTTTTATTTCAACTTTTTACTGGTATGTTACGTTTCAAGAAAAAAGTACCTTTACTAATAAAGGGGTATAATTCCAAAAATAATAGTAATTAATATTTATTTTTAATTGAGAGTATTTTTTTTTGTCATGACGATAACTGTTTGCTTTTGTATACTGCTTTATTTTCTCTCTCTAATAATTTACGTGCACTTAAACTCAATTTGATACTTCGTTTTTACAAAAGAACTGTATGAATTTTCGAAATTGATTAGTTCAACTGTGCGTTAAAAAGCATTAGAAATAACTCTAAGGTACTTGGTAGAAACAAGTACTTTTATAGCGCTTAATTGAAGCATGTAGATGCACAAGTAATTATCCCCAATTCCATTTGGGAGAGGGGGGGGAGTTTGGTTGCAATATTTAGGTAGGCCAACAGCCAGAAACAGTAAGACAATTTTGAAATAGTTCAAACAAAACAGAAAAAGTTATTGTAATTCATGTGCTCATCCTATTTTTTTAAATCAATCATCACTCTTCGACGATGTAAGAAGCAAAGATTTTCAAGACTAACGCTGTAACATTAAATTCATTCTGCGCTCTATAAAAACATCTTCAGAGACTAAAAAAAGGGTTTTTTTGATGGGAATTGCGTATAAAAAACTTTTCAAATTGCAATGGCTCAATACCGCATGTGGTGGGGCACGACTGATGGTTTTATTAGTTTCACGCCCTGGCATGTTTTTTCCTCTAGATGTCCTCAGGATATCCAGAGGCGTAGGAACATCCCGAAATTCCCCCAGAATATCCTCAGGACTGGATGTCTGGCCACTTATATACGCCCCATAAGGTTTAAAAGAGAGAAACAGGGCAGAATGGCTTCCCCTGAATGTTCTATGTCCAACGGTAGAAGTACTGATCTAGTAGACATTGTCAGTCTGGAGGAGGTATGGTAGCACACACAGACACACAGACACCGACAAACGCGCCCAAGTCATTGTATCTCAGTTGCTCTGTTAATGCGTAATTTTTACGACCTAAACTGTCTTTTGTTTCCCCTCGTTGTCTTCTTAGATTACTTTACATTCAAAAGCTTGCATTTTTTGTTTTGAAAAAGAGGTTCTTGGAAACTCGAATCACATATCTCCAATTTCTAGCAATATTTTCGCTTCAATTACGTTGTTGTTTACTTTGATGCGCAAAGGTTTTTATTTATTTCTTCTTCATTTCTTCGAACTCTCAAACGCAGGGAAATATAATGGCTTTCTTTTTTCTTTCTGTAAGAGGATGTCAATCGTTTGATAGTTGGAGACAAAAGTTGTAATCGTTTCCCAACACGTTTATTTGTAAGCAAACGAACGAGAACACGGTACAGTGAAACCTTTGTATAAGAATACTGTCTATAACGATAACCTGTCTATAACAATATTTTTTTGGCCCCAGCAAAATGTCAGCATGAATAATCAAACTGTCTGTAACGATAATCTGTCTATTATGATTTTTTTAGGTCCCAACAGTATCGTTGTAGACAGGTTTTACTGTATTTTGTTGCAAAATGCCAAGTGTCAAGTTTTTCGAAGATATCATTTTTTTTTAAATTAAAACATGAGACATTTGAAGACCTTCGGAGTAAATTGTTTAAATTGTGTTGGAAAATTACAGGTACCTCAAAGTTTATTAGAAAATGCAGAAAGATACTCACCGGTGGACCTACATACTCTCAGAGAACCGTTGAGAAGAACCTGTAACTCCCTGTAAACCTGTAACCCTGAGAATCCGCCTGTAAACATCCGGTTTACAGGCGGATATCGACATAGCTTAGTTTGCAGGAATGCCAGTTTTTCACACGTAAGTTAGCCTCTAAACTAAGCATAATCTCATTGAAATGAACGAAGCACGTGCATCGGAGTTTTCTTTTCCTCCCTCACTTAGGTATACTCGTCTTAACGGGCCATTTTACAATTTGAGACCAACAATGGGGAAACATCGCAGGCATTGCTCCCTAATCTCATGAGTCTACTTTTTATTATTTTCCTAATAATACTACTAATATTATGTTTTTTTATTAATTATTTCTGACATTCATACGTCGTTTTTACGGAACATTTTTTTTTTTTTTTTGCTTATATTTATTGAAATCATTTTTGACTTTTGCAGAAAATTATTCTTTTAAATAAAGTCATTCTAGTTCTTTGTTGGGAAATACGATATGGGAATAAAATTAATTAAGGAAAAGCCTCTAAATGGTATCGTTAGGAAACTGAATAGATACAAGGATAATTAATAACTTCGTGAGCATTTTCTTGTTAATCGATTACGGTAACTCGCACAGCATTTGTAATTGTATGGAGTTACAAATTAATGATGGATACTTTTTTTTAGTTTTACTTTATCGATGACCATCAGTATGTAAATAGAATTTTTAGGGTAAAAATTATGTCACCAACTGAGGCATGAAAATGAGTAGTTTTTTGACCTGTTAAATGTTTTATATTTCGTTCCCTAAGTGCAAGATATATTGCTATTAATCGAACATGAGACAATGTTTTGAAGTTGAGCTAAGAGAGTTTATTCCCAATTTAACAGAAGAGTAAATAACAGAATTTTTTAAAAAATATTAGGCACTTTTCATAATGCACTCAAATAAACAAAATAACTTTTTTGGGTCAGAAAGGACAATTTAAGTATTCCTGTAGTTTTCATTTATTTCAAGAAAAAGACTTTAAAAGCGAAGAAAAATGTGGCTCAAGTCATGTAGAGAATGTTTTATCATTATCTAGCTTTCAATCATAAATTTGAGTGTTGAAACATGCATTTTTTTCTTAAAGGGAAAGTTTGGTTTGAAATGACTTGAGCACACTTCGTTTGTGAAGTCTCTTTCTTGATATAATTGAAAACTACAGGAATACTTAAATTGTCCTTTCTGTCTCAGAAAAGTTATTTTGTCCTTTTGAGTGCATTATGAAAAGTGCCTAATATTTTTTTTAAAAAATCTGTTTTAAAGTTTTTTGTTTTCAAACAAAAATTTATTTTAGAATTTGATTTTTTAGCGTTAAGTTGTACCTTAAGATTAAACAAATCATTTAATGAAATTCTGAAGTCTATAAGCGATCTAGTTGCTGAGATATAAGCCAATGAATGGTTCACAACATATAAGTAACTTGAGATAAAGATCCTAATATGTCTCTTTACTTACCCCCCATTATCGATTATTCGCATAGATGAATAGAAGAGGATAAAAACCCTAAGAAAACAACGACGGTGAATAAATTTCATTCCTTCTCCAGAGAAGCCTTGAATCAAAATGCTCATTATGATTATTATTAACATTACATTTGCAAGTGAACAAAATTTGTAATAATGGGTTTTATATTTAACCATTTAATGAGGAAATTACATGAAATTTGCTATTTTTCATCCTAACCGAAATAATAATTTTATTTCAGAATTTTAATTTTTCAGCGTTAAGTTGTACCTTAAGATTAAGATTATTTTAAGATTTAACTTTAAGTGATCATTTAGTGAAATCCAGAAGTCTCTAAATAATCTAGTTGCTGAAATATAAGCAAAAACATGCCTCAGATTACTCCGTGACAATCAGGCCAAATATAATAAAAGTGCTTAAAAAGTGCTCTATTTATCGATGTTTTGCTAAACTACACTGTAAAAAAATTCCGAAACGTTACTGGGTATTTCCGTGTCACGTTTCGGGATTTTAATGGTTTTTTATCCACTTCCTGGAAAATTAAGTATTCTTGAAAAAGTTTCCTGAAATGCTACAAGTCGCAAGAATGCAGAGTTTTCACTGTTGTGAAAAATATTTTTAGCTCCCAGTTTAAAGAATAATTGAGCATATTTATAAAGTGTATCGACTTTATTTCAAGTACGACCCGTCCATGCTAATTAAACTCCCAAAGGGAGTGAAAAAGTGTGGACTGCATTGCTTTGCAAGCAAGTAAAATTATCGTTACTTACTTGCAATTCTGGCATAGCTTTGGTCATGTTTGCAATAATGCTCTTTTAACTTCCTTGATAAATCAGAATGATGCCAAGATATTATTTCTACGGACACGACTGGTTTTAAACGGGAAGATTTCAGAATTTTTCAGGAGGCTTTCAGGATAATATCAGGAAGGTTACTGAATTTTAGCGGAAAAAGTTCCTGAAATTTGCAAGATATGTTAGTGGCAGATATTGGGCACATCAGCTGCCCGTTTTTTTCCAGGAGCGTTTCTGAATCGTTTTTACAGTGTATTCGTGTATAATTGCAACCTCATTTGTTGGTTATCGTTTTCATTGCAATTTTAATGTTAGGCATATAATTGTTTCAAGCGAATGAACTGTTCATAGTTCATGTAGCTCTTAAAATATACAAAATGCTAAGAATTACAGAAAAATAGATTGCAAACCAGATCTGCGGAGTTGGAGTCGGAGTTGGGTTGAGATTGAAGAAAATGAGTTGAATTCAGAGTCCTGAGTTGAAGGTTTCAAACTCCAAGAGTTACAGTCGGATTCAGAGTCGGAGTTTTTTCCTCTAAGTCCTCGACTCCACCAGTGCTTTCGGAGTCATAGACGGGGTCGAAATGATTTAAGGGTAAAGGAGTCGAAGTCGAATGCTCTTTAAAATTCTCAGAGTTGGAGTCGAAAGCTCTAAAATTCTCAGAGTTGGAGTTGGAGTCACAGTCAGTTGTTTTACTCTCGAATTCGCAACTCTGCCAATGCTTTCGGAGTCAGACTTATTTACCCTTAAATCAGTACAAGTTGAAAGGGCTATGAAATTCTCAGAATTAGTGGCGGAGTCCAAGTTTTTATCTCTAAGTAAACGACTCTGCCAGTGCTTTTGGAATCGGAGTCAGAGTCGGAGTTTTAATGATTTAAGGGTAATGTAGTCGGAGACGAAGGATCTAAAATTCTCAGAGTTGAAGTCGCATTCCAAAGTCAGTTATTTTATCTCCAAGTTCGCGACTCTACTAGTGCTTTCGGAGTCGTAGTCAGAGTCGGAGTCGGACTGATTTAAAGGTAAAAGATTGGGATTCGAAAGTTCTAAAATTCTCAGGGTTGTAGAGTCAGAGTTGGTTATTTTGTCTCCAAGTTAGCGACTCTGCCAGTGTTTTCGGAGGCGTAGTCACAGTCAGGCTAAAATAAGGGTAAAGTAGTTGGAGTTGAAAGCTCTAAAATTCTTGGAGTGGGAGTCGGAATCGGTCGTTTTCCCTTCTACTACGCATGCACTACTAACATTCACATTTAGGTAGCTGAACTCTGATCTGATATCCAAAAATATACAAACAAATCAAAATTTGTCTCATATTAAAAAACTTAGTTAATTACTTGACATAAGTAAAAAGAATATTAAGAAGGTATTTTAGAAGAACTATTAATTAATGGAAAGAAAAAAAGGCATTAAGTATGAGTTTGATTAAATATTAAGGAGCAAATGAGGACTTTTCATGCTGTAATAGTTTTTTCCTCCCCAATTTATGCCGTAAATATGTTAAGAAGTTCGGGAGTTTTGAACTTTTTTCAAGGATGTTGAGAAGTTTTAAAGTGTACTTCAATACCCCTTCCACGCTCGTAAGAAATGATGCAAAAAATTGAACAGTAATTGCTTTTACATTTTTGCAAGTGTTTGGTGATTTTTTTCGCTTATTCTTAGGGTAAATTTTAGGTAACAGATGCAGCAGAACCTCGAGCGAGCACTTAGCGTAAAAAAAAAAAAGGTAAAGGAAAGTAATGCAAGGGAGGAAAAGACAAAATAATTTTGTAATAACATGTTTAAAAAATATGTTATGTCTAGCACAGAAATGTTTTTTATTTCCTTCAAAGTATCAAATATCTAAGGAGCTACTTCCTAATTACTTCGCAATTTCAAATTTTCAGTTTAAAATCGAATAACAAAATCGCCTTTTTTTTGTGGTACATTTTAATAAACATAGTACGAAAAAGATCTTTATAAGCGTATTTGACAGTAACATAATTTTTTTTCGATATTTTCCTCTTTAATTGGCGAAGTTTGTAAAGTGTAGAATAAACGTATTGTGGCGACTACATACTTAGTCGTAGCTTACTTAGCGACACGTCAGCCATCTTGGGGCTAAATGCCGATTTCTTCCTACGTCTGCCTATAACGAAATTGCGTAATTGTCTTCTTGATTGTGGTTAGAAATATGGTTAGGTTTGTGGTTTAAAACATCAACGGTATTGAAACATCGACCAAAAAACGTCGATTTTTTTATCAATATATAAAAAAACATTTTTCAATATACTACATTACAGACTTACTTATATGATAATGCGTAACAAAATAATTTTTTAATAGACCAGTGAATTCTTTTGACATTGCGTCAATTCGTAAGTTATAGCGATTACTTCAGAAATTTCTAAGTAAAGTCAATAATATATGTACATCTATTTTTATGTGTGTATATATAGCAATACAAAAGAATGCGTACCCGACCAATATATTAGAAAATACTCAGCCTTACAATCATGAATATAATTTAATAGGAATAATTTTAATTTTTCGGTACATGGAACTATAATAGGGACACAAAATGATAATACAACATGCAATGATTAATACAAACTAGTTACAGCAATAAGGAAATATTTTCAAACTGGATGACACTAAAAGTAAATAAGTAAATATACAAAAAAAAAAAAGAATCTAAGAAAAAATGTATCACAGCACTTACCATCAGTTGAATGATTGGAAATGATTATGTAAATTATATTAAAAATAAAAAATAATTCTAACAATTATTATTAAGCAGCAAGAAATATGTGTTGTAATGTTAGTGCAACATATTAAACACATATTGAAAGTAAGAGAGGGACGACTTGTTGGGGGACCTCTGTTCTCCAAATATTTGTTGTTTACAAATTAGGAGAAAAATAAGTTATTTTTTCGTGTAGCTGTGTGTGTTTGTGTACTCTCAGAAGCGCATTTCTCTTTTCGCTGACTATCACACCAGACAGAGAAAAAAATCTTTTTAATAGGACAGAAGGTTGCCATCACTGTGAAATAATTCAACGCATCTTTTACCAGTTCTGAACTTTTTAAAGTCATAATTTTCACCGTAGTAATGTGTAAGATTTTAATTTAGTTTAGGAACCGGAGTCTTGAAATCGACTGAAAGTTTCTACCAGCTTTAACCTCTTCCTCATACTCCAGTTATCTTTACCATCTTGCAGAGATCTTTCCGAAAATCATCCTCTTCACAGAAAAATTGATCTTATAAAATGTGTGCAAATAAATGATTTTTTTGAGAAATATCATTAGTAAATTTAATTCCCTTGCGAGAAAATTGGAGGCAAAATTTATTATAATTGAAAAAAAAAACCGCAACATCGAAACCAAAACGTCGATATTGCGAAAAAAAATCAATAATAAAACATCTATGCTAAAAACATCGATATTTTTACAAAAATATTGATGTTTCCAAAACATTGACATCGATGTCGCACCCCCTAATTGTGGTGCGCCTTGATTGTGGATTAACACGAAGTTAACAAAAAAAACTAAAATCAAGAGGCATAACACGCTACTTCACCATAGCAAACATTGGAAGAAAGCATCTGTTTAACCCTAAGATGACAAAACGCTTCGCTACATATTCTAAGATTCAGGGCTTTAATACTTAAGTTGAAAAAAATCACATCCCCAGTTAAACTTTAAGGAGTTTGATTTTGAGAAATTCGCATTATCCTCAAAAATCGTAGCATTTTGGATATGGTTGTTGAAACATTTTAGTGACATGTGTAGGGATTTTTAACCAAATTCAGTGAACCTTTTTCATTATGGTTCTTGTTTTGGGGGATTTAAAGATAATGTGCAGCAGTACAAAAAGGGGGGGGGGGTGGGGGGGTTCAACAGATTAAATTAGCATGACAAACTAGTCAGCCTAACATAAAAATTTTCAAGCGTGTAAAAAAGAAAAAAAAAAACTTTTTCTTAATCAAAGTTTTATCGACTCATTTTTACTTTCTTCTATATATATATATATATATAATATATATATATATATATAGAAGAAAGTATTGGATTCGTGCAAATTTTCGAATTTCGAATTTTGACGGATTCGAACGTTTTGAGGTGTGTGGCTGAGTCCATTTCGACTATTTTTGGGAAAATGTCTGTCTGTCTGTGTGTATGTGTGTGTGTGTCACGTCTGTGTGTGACCAGTTTTTTGTGGCCGCTCTACAGCAAAAAACTACTGCATGAAATCGAACGAAATTCGGTACACATATGTGCCCTTATGTGAACTTGTGCCCATTGGTTTTTGGGCGCGAATTCCTCCAAGGGGGGGGGGGGTGGAGGCAATCGGGACGTTTTTTTGAGTTACGGCGTGCTTGCTTTTCCTCAGGTAGTAACTGGCGGAATCAAACAAAATTTTGGTCCATATGTTACCAATTAACAGGAACAGATGCTGATTCAATTTTGGTGTCAATAGCTCAAACGGGGGTAGAGCTATAGAACGTTTTTTTGTCGTCAATTGTGACTGTTTTATCTCAAGAAATATGAACGGAATGAATGAAGAAAAATTTATCGGCAAGTAGTCCTTAGTGGGTATAAGAGCTGATTTTATTTGGGTGTCAACAGCTAAAAAGGGGGGTAGCGCAATCGCCCGTTCTTTTTTTCTTTTGTGAGTGCCCTATCTCAAGAAGTAATGCTACGTTCAGGTTGAAATTTGGAATATATGTGAACCCGTATGTAATACAGGCTTTGGTTCAATTTTGACGCCAATCGCTCCCAGAGGGTGTTGACTTTTTTTTTTTTTGAATAAAAATAGCTTTATCAAAGCAACAATAAGAAAGATAAATCGTAATAGATTGTCGTATGCGTATTTCTCGTGACTTTAATTGTATGGAAATGATTGGAAATATTATATCAATGATTTAAAATTTTTAACTTGTTGCCATCTTATGTTTGTTAACAAATAAAATATTTGTAATTAATTCAAGCAAGGCTTTTAAAATAACTTTCAATTTTCGCTCTTTGCTTTGCTTTTGCAATAATTCAGACATTGGGATGGTCGTCAAGTTTTTGCATGTGTAATTTTGATTTTGTTGGTAATATTGCTTCCTCGTCAAGCATGGAGAGGGATCAGAAAAAAAAAAAGAAAAATATAGAAGAAAGTTTCGTGATGGCCACAACATATACTAGTTAACATTATGATATACAACTTATATTTTGTATTATTTATTACTATTTTTTTTTCTTTCATTGCTTTTTGGTTTAACTTTGTTTTGTTCATTTTGTGTTTAAAAGAGTTTTATCCTAAGTTATATGTTCTTTCTCCTTTCTTTTTCTTGGATATTTATAAATACCAGAAAGGATTTACTGTCGCCTTATTTTTTAATGTGAAGCTGTTCATTTACTGGATTGTATTCGATCACTGCTCTGCCATATTGCGTTTCGTTTATCAAAATGCATTATTTTGTGAACCAGAATATTGCCATTTACATTTACGTTATTCAGTTATTTCAACTCCTCATTTTTCCGCGTCTTATCGTCATCTGGTGGGTCGTAGTTTTGAAAATACTTGACAGCACTTTCGCAACAGCAGTTATCTGAAATTGAAGATAACATGGTGCTTTATATGTGTCCTTCGCAAATTTATTCACATTTCAACAGAAACATTTTAAAATTCGTAATTTTGAAGATACTTTAGTGTGGGTTCAAAACAGCGTTTTTCTGAAAGTGTTATCAACTGGTGTCGTTTTGAAACTGTATTCACATTTCAATGGAAGGAACTATATAAGTCGTAAATTTGGAGATAATTTACAGTGGGCTCAAAACAGGCGGTGTTTTTAGAAATTGTTTATCAACTGCTGCTTTATATGTGTCGTTTCGCAACTTTATTCACATGTCAATCGAGAAATTATATAACTCTTATTTCTGAAGATACTTAACTGAGGCTTCTAAAACAGCGTTTTTCTAAAATTGTTTATCAGCTAGTATTTTGTATGTGTCGTTTTGCAACTTTATTCACAGTTCAATAGAACAATTATGTAATTCGTAAATTTGAAGATGTTTTTACTGTGGGCTCTAAACAGAGTTTTTTCTGGAATTGCTTATCAACCTGTTCTTTTATATGTGTCAATTCACGACTTTATTCACATTTCAATGGAGTAATTATATAATTCATATTTCTATGGAAACGTTTTCTTTTTACACTCAATGAAACACCATCGGCAATCTTCACTTACAGAACTTAGGCATTCATTTTTAAATAGCTATAATATATAGTTATGTTTTCAAACAGTATAAAATATAAATTACTAGAAATTCAGAGCAAATTAGAAAAGCAAAGTCTTAATAAATTACCAACGAATTAAATATTGTGAAGCATTGGGTGAAGTACTCAAATGCATATTCATAGCTTCAAGTTACAAGAGACAATTGCTCCCAAATGTCATTTAGTTATAAAATAAGACAAGTATTTGCAATCAAATATGTTGCAATGCCCCCAGAGGTATACAGAGAAAACAATAGGAACAGCTTTTAAGGTATTATTTGAATTCTCGTGATATTGTTCGTTTTTATCTCCGATTCATTCTCATATAATTTGCTCTCAATTATAATAACGAGGTGAAACTATTGCAGGCTCTGAAATCATTAATTCGCATTTGGTTCGATTCGGCAATAAGATTAAGTTGTTAAACGAAATAATGTAAAATGCCATTTAGATTGGAATTGTTAATTCACAGTCGTTTGATGCATAATTGAGCCAATTGCCGCTAAGCGAAAGGTATTCCGAGTTTTAATCGAAACAGTGCCTTACCGTGAGTACTTCGCAGTATTATATTATTCGCTAAAGATGTTGTCTACTTCGATTATACTTCCTCAAGTTATTCAAAATTATTTAATCTTTGCTAATAACTGTTAATTGGAATTAATAAGACAATTTTATTTCAACTTAAATAATGGAGCTATTACTTAGAGGTATAACTGTGCAAATTTTATGTGTTTGAAACGAACTCAAAATCAGCTATTTTCTGTTTATGTAGTACTACATCAATCCCAATGTGTTCCATATTTTCATTCTTGACTCTGTAATTGACGCCCTACATAACTTCTCGTTTTTGCCCATAGCTAACTTGTCATTTAATCACGTCTTTAATTTTAATGACCCTCAACCGAGAACTTTATTTTTACCTTGTTTCAGAAAAATTTCAATGCATTTACGAGCGTATTTCAAGCAATGATATTCGCAAATACTATTTTATGCATCGAAATTCAGAAATGTACAACAAATATTTATTCAAGCGTATTTCGCGGATTAAAAATTTCAAATGTTCCTGAAAAATTTAGTCAAACGCATTTCGCTCGTTGAAAATTGCAATGACTGTAACATGACCGTACCGGTCACACACGCTTTCGAACAAAAATTTTCAAAAAATAAATATATAAACATGCTTAAATTGCATGCAATACACCAGAGAGCCCAGTAGGTAATCACATGCAGAGGGCTGCAGTTTCGTTCTTGTTAAAACTCATCAGTCTGGAATAGTGAATAACCGAGCTGGGTGACATTGTTTTTGAGATAAGTAAAATCGTGGTTTGCCTATTAAATAAATAAGTCTTATTCAAGTACATATGTGAAAATTGTGCTTGGTACACTATGGCACTATTTTTTACTTATTTATTTACAATACCCATTTTCCTAGAAATGTATTTTAAATTTCACTCAGAACAAGAAATGTAACTGTATATCACAAGTAAACGTTTGAAGATTTCTATCTTCTGTATCATTAGAGCAGACTTCCAATAGTCAATTTTCGGAGGAATTTTTCTTCGGACGGATGGTAACAATCCTAAGGATTTGAATTTCTCTCTCAATCTTTCCACCCCCATAAAGAGGATATTTTCTTCCTTTTTCCTGAATCATTAGAGCTCTATTCTTCTTGGAGTTGGCTCTAAAACATCACTGCTTATAATGACTTTAAAGTTTTTGTAATTTATGTCTGGACATATTCTATTTTTGGTTTTCACTGAAAGAATATAGCATCGAACTATTTTCGGTAAATGTCTGCATCAAAAACTTGATGTTTTATTCTTCTGATCAACGTATGGTTTTGTAGACGACGTTCATTAAAATATGTCTCTCTCATGCCAACAGACGATATAAATAATTTACTCACAAACTTATTTCTCAATAAACAATTCCAAGAACACTAATCCTCCCCAATACTTCAAGATGAAAATATGCATTTAAACACCGAGTTTCCCCAACTTTTTTGCTTGAAGATTTCTTCTGATTTTTGTGGAACTCTACGTAGAGCGACTTTCAAAATTAGTTACGCAGTGAGTATATATCTATATTTGAACACTCCGAAACATAGTTAATCAGATGTCTAATTTCTTTGCAGGGCCTCAGAAATCATCAAATGGAAGCAGAACATACGAAAATGTAATATAACAAACTTAATCAATACACACACAGGACAAATCATAAATTCAAAAGCAGATTAGAAATATGAACAGTCAGGGCCCATTCCTTTTTGACCAATCAAGCAACTCCGTAAATTCGAACGCAGTCGGGTATTTGTTTTTATTTTATAATTATTTTTGAGTTTACCCATTTTAGTTAATTTTCATTGACTTCGTTATTATGACTATAAGACGGTAAATTTCGAAATCTTGTCATTTCATTGTGAGAGTTTATATCGTGAGGATTATTCAGTAACTTGCGGTGGTCTAAAATACTGATTATTAGTCCCTCTAGGGACCTAACTCGGCTCAAAGCTACACATGCTTGACTTTTAGCAAAAATGATTGAACTAAAGTCATGCACAGCTAGATCCAAAGTATTTCCTTGAAACTTGTGTACAGTTACAGTTGTTGACTCTTCAATTCTGACTCCTACTCTAGGAACATTGCATTTAGTTGCTTTGTGATCAAATTATATATAAAGAGCCTGTATAACTCATGATAACGCGAATTTGGAAACGTCCATCAGTCAAATCTTTGTCGTAAAAATAAAAAAGCCCGACAAGAAAGTACTTGTCGCGAAATTCAGTCCCCTAATCACGAGAAAAACAAATGCAACATGTTAGAGATCAATATAGATTTAATTATAATAGTTATTCGATCGATTAAATTATAGTAGAAAAAGAAAGAAGTGCTGTATAGCACTATGAAAAGAATGGCCGTCTATCACAAAAGACGGAATTCTGATCAAAGTTGATTTGTTAAATTTAGTAAACAGTAAATGCAGGCAGCGAAAACGCGTGTGACTTAATACCGAATTGACAATATCGCGAATGGTCGTTGCTGTGGTGAGTTTTGATTACTGTTATGCGTTTAGTGACACTTGCATGGTCAAGACAAATCGGTCATCAAAACTGGCAAACAGTTTTGTCTCTACAACGCCTTATAGGAACAAACATACATACCATTTTTTTCATTTTAACAATATGGTAATAGGTTGTATCTATGGTAAATTTTGATTACTATCATGTGTTAAACAATATTTTGGCTACAGATCTCATGTTCAGAAAAATAAGTGGCGGGAAAAACGTTGTATGTTAAAAACATCAACTTTTCACTTCAGCCAAAAAACGAATCTGCTTAGTGAAATATACTGAACAGGTCCATGGAGAGCAACATACAACGTTTTTTCCATTCAATTGTGTACTCATTTCTTATTGCAAGGCAGCCCGCAAGCAAGTTTGCAACGTACGACGTTCTTCCATAAATTATGCACACTGTATTTACAAGGTAAATTCCAACTAGCGCATTCTTCTGACCATGTAAACCAACTAAAAACACTGATAATTCATTCTGTTGACTACATTCATCTCTTTTATACTGAAAAAAATTATTGTTGAAAACCAACATAAAACGTTTTTTTCCTGCCATTCAATCGGTAAAACGTCATTTTGTCTTTGACGGCCTAAAAACTGCGTGAAAAAAATTCACACGTTGCTTCAACAAAATTTTTGTAGTTTAAGCTTTCAAAAGCAAAATAACATTAAAAAAGTCGATTGCTTGATTCAAACATCAAATATTTATCGGTAACTAGTTATTGACAATCTATCTGTGGTACACAAAATAAGAATCAAGTTTTGTACTAACCTTTAATCAAGAGAATCCACCTGTTTATCAGCAACCTTTAGACACATACAATCGTGGGAATCCATTTTTGTAATTGCTTGAACGTGCAAAATCTTAGTCAGGAGCAGACAAAAAATAAGTTTAAAAAAAACTTTTTAGCTACAAACTTCTTTTTCTTATTCTTTTTGGGTATTTGCTACACCTAAAATAAGTGGCTTTAAAACTCAAGGAACCTGGTTTAGCTACAAAATAAGTCAAGTCTGCTAGCTGCCAAACAATGTCACACGTTGCCAAGTTTTTAACTAAGCTTCCGATTCCGAGTCACAACTGTATTTATGTCGTGGACTAAGTGCCTTGCCTCCATAATTTTTTTATACCGATAGATGGCAGCACCATCACCAGGGACTTATTCGTCCTCATTGGGAGCGAAATTAACCTAGACGGGCCGCAATAGAACTTCAGACGATACACTTTATAAATACACTCAGTTGATCTTGAAAGTGGCAGCTAAAACTATTTTCCATAACAGTGAGGGAGTCCTGCATTCGTGCGATTTTGAAGCAATTCAGGAAACGTTTTTGCAAAGATACTTGATTTTACGGGGAAATAGATGAGCCGTATAAATCCCGCATTGTTCTACGGAAGTAATCAGTAAAGTTAGGATTTTTTTTTTAGTGGGTGACAGTCGCAAATCGCCCCTGTAATCAACAGGTTGCAATAACTTGGAGACGTCCAGAGTGACGTTGCAGTCTTCAACTGCAAGCAAAGAAAAGACTATGGAAAGAAAAAGAAACAAAGCGGGAGGACAAGGATTTTTGTGTGTGTCACTTTGTTCTCGGACTACTAATTAGTTCTTATTAACCCTAGAGAAGTCGCACTTCGGTCGATTCCCCGCCCGTTGTCAGATATTTCGCTCTATCCCACCACCCCTTATTCTAAAAATGGGGGGGCCCATCTGTGTAGCTGAAGGTCGGGCTCTCCCCAGCCTGCATACTTAGTTCTGAGAATTTTCTTCGGTATTTCAAGGTTGCATAGCTTTTGGAAATGTATGTTGGTCATTTAGACCAATAGCGCGCCATCCTAGTCAGGTGGTCATTTTCTTCCCGGCACTTCTTTTCTTCTGCTTTCGTCTCCCGGATCGCTACGGCGGGGAAAAGACCGATGAGCGAGCACTAACGTAACAAAAGGAAACGCCACTTCTCTAGGGTTAATTTCAGATGTGCACGCATTGAGTTGTAAGAGCTACTACTAGTTGAAATGCAAAATTATTCAAATTTCTGAATACATTATGGAACATATGAAGATATAACGTTTCCGGGCTTTTTGGTCGTGGTCTGAAGAAAAAAGAAAATTCAAACGTTTCGTCTGAGCTTGACGAAACGTTTTGATTTTGTTTTTCCTTTAGACCACGCCCTCCCCCCCCCCCCCCCCCCCCTCAAAGAGCCCTGAAACATTATCTCTTCATATTGACGCCGGCCGTGAAAGCCTTAAGCAGTTCTAACATTATGGAACGTTGAGGATTTAATTCAAAAAAACTGAACTTTTAATTATATACTTTCATCTTTTTAAATTCAAAAGCGAAGCTCTTTAGAATAGTAAAAAGCTCTAAATTTTGCTTTGAAAATTAACTTCCTTGTAAATCTAAAACCCCATGATTTTATATTATTCATCAATGATTTTAATGTTTTTCTTTTTATATTTTATATTTGAGTATTTCATCAACTTTTAATGAATATTAAGAGAACAATATGTTTGTGTTTTTAAACTAAAACATGCTTGGAAAATAATTTCGAAAAATGAGAAAAGTTTTGGATTAAATAGAAAATGGGACTACACAGAACTAAATACAGCTGAATGCCTCTAAAACATGAAAAGTTACAAAAAATGATAAAAGCATGTTTTAAAAGGAAATGCGCAAAAGCATGGCACCACAAACTCATTCCAAAAACTCTTTAACTTTTTCAAAACTTGTTAAAACTTTAGCCGGAAAAAACCTTTAAACTGAAGAAAGCAGTACTTGAAGATTAAATATTTTTTCTTCTTCGCAAGGGAACTAAATTTAATGCTATGAGTGAAATTAAAAAAGAAAAACTACTCGCACAAATAAAGTAACTTTTTACTTCATAAAGTTTACTTACCATAAAACTGTGTACTAAGAAAGAAAAAAAATCTTTGTGTCACAGCATCAGCCAATTTTTATTTTGTAAATCTTATTTCAGACTTAAATTGAATGTCGAGTAAAAATTTTGTCTAAAGAATTATAACTGGGTTGCATTTTTCTGAAATTTTCTTTAAAATGTAATTTTATCGAGACGTTAATTTTTTCATTCAATTGCTCAAAATTTAAATTAACAACAAAAGTGATATAATACAATACTCATAATGTAAAATATTAGGGTCATTCAAACAATGCTTACGGAGGTATTTGCTGATTAAACATTTAAAGAAGGATCGAGTAAGTTTTACATCAAGCAGTTAGGTGAGCAAAGTATCACTTTGTTTATCGCTGTTTTACAAAACACTAATAAGAGGGTAACTTTAAGAAGAATAAATGCACAAATGTACACATTTCTGAGAATTTAAAATGCATCAATAACCGCTGTGTATTACATTATATGATGATTTAAAAAGAAGTAATTGTTGAGATCCGCTGTTATTTTCTTGCGGATTGATTTTGAACAAAACTTTATCCGATAAATTATTCGAACTAGGCAAAACTCGTTCAAGCGCAAGGACTATGTATTTAATGCGTTGTTGAGAATGATCATGTTGTATGAGAAAAGGAGTCAGTTAGCTTTCATCATTCTATCCGCGTTTTCTCAACTTATGTACACTTTTAGAATATTTTTTCGGTGCATATTTCTTTATGATTGAAGTTCTCTTAAACTTGAATTATGACCAATCTTGTAGCAATGTTTCCAACTTAATGGTTTTTAATTATATACTGAATACTCAGAAGTATATTTTTTGTTTCAGAACATTTGTTTGTGTTTGAACTCAAAACTCAAATAGGCCTGATTTTTTAAAAATAACATTGTCATTCTTTCAGTAAAGAATTAAGTGGAGGCATTGTTTTAAATAATTAACCAGATTTTCTTTTTTATTTGTTTAATGTATTTACTTTATTTCTTCTCATTCTATTAAAATTAATTTATCAATTTTGTCTTGTTTTCATAACTATTCCAAGTATGAAACTTTTGGACATTTCGTCTCGTTCCTTAGCTTAGGCCCACGTGACAATCGTGGCAGTTACGTTCTTCCCCAATTTTAAGTGCTACTGATACTATAATCATAACCGTTTTGCTGTTATTTTGAGATTCTGATTTAATTTTTCTGCAATTTTGTAACAAAATAAACGTCATTCGGATATTATATCATATTTTCATCTTGTATGTTATTCCCCCACTTTTTAGTTTTGAAAATAATTTATTCATATCAATATTGTGAATACTTGACATATATTTTTTTTTTATAATGTATACATCTATCCATGTTAAAATGTTCCAATAGTTTCCGCCCACTTCAACTTCCTGAATTTCATGAGCTCAAAATGATTGCTTTTTTTATAATGACCCGTGCGTGTGTGAAAGAGAGTAAACACATTCAAGATTGAAGTTTAGAAAAATCAAACGAAGTTTGAAACTTCTTCGAAATTTATTATGAGTAGCTAAATATTTAGTTTCTCCTACTTGCCGTTCTATTAGTGCTTAAATTTATTTTCCGCTGTTTATGCACGATGATTAAAGATAAGAAAAAAGCCTATTGGTAATTACGATTTATGCCCACTCTGACGTCTTGAAGTTTCCTATTATTGGTTGAAAAGTAATTCCTTGTCAGCTGCAGCCTCTTGTTACTTAACCTTGTATTTGGTGATGGAACTTTATTTTTTCAACACCTTCATAAAAGTTACGATTTTATAAAGTCAAAAATTATAAGATTAGTAAATATGGATTTATGAACTTTAAAATATTTATAAAAGTATTTTTAGCAGTAAGTTGCCGCCCCTAAGCCAGGACTATGGCAGAACTACACGAAATTTACCAGACCGCCCGGTCATCACATTCTGAGACAGCAGTTTCATTCTTATTAGAACCCCTCAGTCAGGAATAGTGAATAACCGAGCCGGAGGCAGATGCTATCTCATTGAAACTGAGAGTGCCAACAAACTGGTAGATAAAGTGAATTTATCTCACTAGCGAATCTCCGCAAAATGGTTCGGTTCAATTCAAGAATTGAAGGCAAAGCTGGGGTATTTTTAGCTGTAAATTACTGCCTCGAAGCCAAGGCTAAAACGCAACTACATGTAATACTTTATAAAAGTAGTTTAAAAATAGTTTAATTTATTTAGTTATTCTTTAAGATAAAAACACATGTTTTTTATTATCTTAATTTTCATTTACATGATGCAACCTCAAAGCAAAAAATGTCGATGCATGGTATAATTTATTTGAAATGCTTTAAATATGGTTTTATTTTTTAATCGTTTTTAAAAAATCGGCACACATATTTTATTTTAAGAATATTTGTTTTGCGTCAAGTAATTTCAAAGCGAATAATATGGATTGTGGGTTTAATTTATGCATTTCTTTTTTAAAACGAAGAGTTTTCAGTTTATGGACTAAGACATGCAATACGTAGGTGTAAAACTCTGCATAAGTATGTACTAAACACAAATTTATTCATAAAAGTGTATAATAACATTGATCATTAACATTTTTACGGTTTCTTTTTTTTTTTTTTTTTTTCAAGCAGGACAAAGCACAAATGTTTTGTAAATATTTAGTTTTAGGTCAAGACGTTTGTTATATTCTTTTTTAAAATTCGTACGAGGTTTGAATTCACTACAATGGTGCAATCTGTGTTTCGAAAGAAACTGTTACCTTACTACTGACACAACACATTTATTTCTACCAAATGCAATTGATATTTTCAAATTGAAACAAGCCATTTTACCAGAAAACACAAAACGTGTATAATGGGTTTTAAAGTTTTTGACATTATGCAAAACAGTTTCATCCATTTTACTGTAAACTAAAAAAAAAAGAAAAGAAGAAAAGTAAACAAAAATTCCTATGATGATTTCGCGAAAGGATATTTTAAAGCATACAAACTTTTCATCATTAATATTTCTGATTTTACAAAGAAAGCAATAATACTATCAACTATATTCCAGTTAACAATAGCATAAGTAAAAATCACTAGCATGAGTATATAAAAATCTAATGTTTCACAATTTTCATTCCGTAAAATGTACTGTTTTTCGGGTAATTATTTTAGACATTTGAACGCATGACTTTTATAAGTACTATTTGGTAAAATGAATAAATTAAAGTAAAACTTGAAAAGCACAAAATATGAACTAAACGTTTCCTTTTAAAATGCCAATGTAATGATTTAAATTTACAATTTAACAAGTAACTATTACTGTTAAGAAATAAATAAAAGTACTAATCATCATCGGCACGAAAAATTTCCTGACTGCGGTAAAAATACAAAATTCGGATATTTTGTAGTTTCCAACAAGTTTTTACTTTCAAGTAATAATACGTCTTTCGATATTGTTCTCCTTAAAAGTTATAGCAGTTCTCTCTGACTAATAGAGTAGAATACCTTCAAAAATTACAACGTTTATGTGCTTCTTCACTGTGCATTTCACAGTGACATTGTTAATTTCCATTTATGTCCTTCACTGAAATAAAATCAACATTTTTTACAATCCTCTTAAATCCTAAATATGTTCCGTTATTTTTACCACCTGAAGCACAGCGATGAAGCACGGTAGTTGCAAAAACATAGATTTTGAGACTTTAAAGTATTTTTAAACGGGAAAAGTTGGGAAAAGAGACTGTATTTGGTCTAGATATTTTTTAAAACAACTTTTGCTTCAAACAGCAAATTTATGGAGTTTACATTATTCAAAACTAAGATTTTTCTTTAGGTACAAAAATTTAACAATGCTCAACATAATTTTCAATTTTATTTTAAAGCACGATCATACTAGAGATAGTCAAACGTTTTGCAATATTTGACTGAGGAAAATGTTCTTGCGTACTGTTAACATGTGCAATGTGCTTGAAGTTTGGAATGTAACGAATAAAAAAGTCAGTATTTAATGATGTTTATATTTGCTTTTGATGTATCACTGAATTCTGATACTAGGAATAAGAAGTAGATGCGTTAAAGATGAGTTGCCAAACTTAAGATTTCGACCATAACGCTGACGTATACCGCGCTAATAGTGAAGATTAACTTACAACATTACTGCAAAAGGATGGTTGGTATGACATTATTAATAACTGCAGGTAGTTATCAAAATAATGGAAACACCTGTGAAAAAAAGTGACATTTTTGAATGTGCTTCGTAAGTAATAAAGAACAAAACTAGATATCTGTTTTTTTTTTAAATAAATAACAATATACATATTCTGGTAGCATATAGTGGCTTAATTAAAGTTCTGGAAGGCCTGCATTTTTTTCAAGAGCGTGAAATATCGGACTTTTCAAATTTTAAAAGAGGCTAAATTGTTGGAGCGCGTCTAGCTGGAGCAAGTGTAACTGAAACATCTCAACTTTTTGACGTTTCTGGAATTACAATATCTAAAGTCATGACTGTATACAAGGGCAATGGTAGCCCGATCGGAAGAGTGTCGGATTTGGGACCGGAGGGTCCTGAGTTCGAACCTCGATGGTCAAAGATACACCGTCGTCATTAAAGGGGGCTGGGCGACGTTAAATATGCTCGTGGTCTCAATGTCCTCCAAGTGAAACGATACCTCTGGGGGTGCTAGCACCAGGTAGCTATAATAGTTCGTCTGGACTAGTTCTAAATTCGCAATAACTGTTCGATCCGGTGATGGTGCTGCCATCTATCGGTATATAAATTAATGGAGGCAAGGCACTTAGTATGCAGTCCTCGACATAAATACAGTTGTAGTCAGTTGTGACTCGGAATCGGAATCGGACTGTATACACTCAGCGCGGTAAGACAAGCTCCGGCAAAGCAAAATAGTAAGCGGAAAGATAAACTCAGTAAAAAAACTCGACGGTTGTTGAAGCGGAATGTAATGTCTAAAAAGTGAACTATAGCAGCAAAAGTGACCACAGAACTCAATCACTATCTGGATTCACCAGTGTTGGTGATTACAGTCAGAAAGCACCTTTATTAACAGAACATTTACGACAGAGTAGCGATTCCCAACACACTTGTCACAGAGTAGTACCATTATTGTGATAAATACCTGTATTATAATAGTTATGATTAGCATCATGATAATTTATAACAAACTGTTATTGCTGCCGAAGTAACGCAGAAGTAAAATAAAAAATGGCTTTTGACGTCAGACGGCCCACAGTGGTTCAAGGGCGGAAAAATAGCCATTTTTAAGTTTTAAGATAAAAAATATTTCATGCCGTAATTGCTTAGCCTTTGAGTTGTAGTAACTTACTCCATAAGAGTTTTTTGGAAAAAAAATTCGTTTTTACAAAAATAGGCCGAGATTGTTGAACAATTCTGTTTTTACTTTTTTCGGACGTACGCCTTATACTTCAGTTTTAATTCATTCGTTCAATAAGGAGGACTAAAATTTAATAAAAGTCATTTCTGATTGGTTTTTCACACTTATACGATGCATATTACATTGTAGTTAAAAATTAAAAAATCATCAAAATTGAAAACTACCTGAAATAAAAAAACATCATTTTCTTAAAAAGATAATGAAAAGTATTGTGGAATATACTTTTATCGGCGGCTTCCGGTGAGCTAAAATTTACATGTATCAATAGTTAAATCCGTCCTGTAAATAAACAACAACATTTTAGCTGCGACCACCTGCGACTGCAGTGGTGGCAGATGTTTTTGTTTGATTTTCGCTATTTACGAATACCAATATAGTAAGTTAGAAAATGACTCGCAACGGTATGACAGGGATAAATTGCTTTTTTATCATAGGAATTGGTCATCAAATTTCACATGCTCCAGACTAACGTATGTCAAACTTTCACTACTTTGCAGGAGAGCTTAAAAACATTTGTTTACAATTTTCGAAAGTTGGGACTTTTGAAACATTCATCAATAAATACAGAGGATTTTTTAAAAACAGATTTACGTTGTTGTGGCTTAATGTGGAGCATTATTCTACATGCAATGCAGTAGTAACCTGAAAATAACAATTTTCGGACCCGTTTGGTTTTAAAAAATATACATATGAGAAAGAAATTTTTAAAACTCATACAGAATTATATATAAAGTTAAATAACCATTCTGTTCATAAAACAATGAAATTAGAAAATCATTAAACGTTTGAAATTTCTGATTTCCTTTTCCAAATCATTCTAGTATAAAGCTGTTCTCAGTTTGTCAAAATTGCCAGAAAATATTGTTCGAGGGTATCAATTGCAATAAAGAAACCTTGCGCGTGGCGTACGGCTGATTTAATTTATATTTTTTACTAAAAATAGAAATGAATTTGAACTACAGAGAAATCCCGATTTCCCGTTTCTCAGAGGCCTGAATCAAACATAAATTACATAAAATATGGGAAAACGTCAATTGAAATCCAAAAACATTAAATATGGGAAAACGTAAAATACGGGAAATGTATAAAAAGCAAAAATCAGATAACGAAACAAAAATAGTAATAAAGGTTGATTCGATGACGCTTATAAAACGTAAAAATGCGATATTTTACGAAAAGAACATTATTGTACACACCAGTTTAGATCATTCTAACACATTAAGTAACGAATTCGTGAGTTTGGGTTCAAAATAGTCAGTAATAATGAGTCATTGAATTCAAAGTAAATACAGCATCTTCCAGGATTGGAACACTTTGCAAAGTTTTTTCCTGGTCTTTATGTTAAAGAAAATAGTCTTACACTATTATTAAACTCTTAAATGCAGTATTGAAAGAGGAGACGAGTTGTGTTTCCTCTTCTTCTTGTTCATCTTCATTGGCGGCCGATAAGTCCATAAGATCAGCTACGGATGGAGCAGAAGCGTTTCTGTTTTCATGGATTAACTTTCAGCAGACTGAGTTATGTTTAAAAATGCACAGAGGGAAACACTTCTCTTAATTTTAAAACATTTTTTTCGCTTTTTTTTAACAGCCAAGGGAAAACGTAAAATGCGGGAAATCAATGAATAACAAACTTTCCATCCGGGTTAAATTAATATTATTAGTGTTCGGAAAAACTGGGACCTGATGATAAAAAACGTAAAATGTGGAGAAAACGTAGATTCGAGGGACGTAAAATCGGGGTTCCGCAGTGTATACAATCAGCTAGCATGAAGATAAATATTACTATGCAACAATTTTAACAATTTTCAAAAGCATTTTTTGAGAATATTCAAAGTTATTGAATTTTTTCCGCTTTTTTGTCGTTTTGAACCACTGTGCGGCCTATTGTTTGAATGCTAAGTTTCTACAGTTAACAATGTATTACTAAAGAAGTAAAGTAATTCATTGCAAAACTTTTGTCTCGCCCTAGTATCACAGCTTCACTTTGTGATTACGCGCAAAAGATGTGCCTCATTTACTCAAAAGCACAAAATAAGATATGCGATACGGAATGTGCCTACGGTAAATCTTTTAAATTAAACACACAACACACAGCCCTGGGCGTAAAAGTATTGCAGTGAATAAAATTCTTTCTCTTTCTGTATAAATGTGCCTTATGTCCTCATAACTTCTTTTTGGCTACGAAATAAAAGTGATTTATGAACTTTGTTTCTGTTGGAAGAGGCAACAGGGAACAGAAAAAGTTATTGCCTTAACAGCGGACATTAAAATGAGTGTTTACAGTTCGCTTTTAATTTCGCTTTGGGCGGAATGTACGTTTTTGGAGATTTAATCGCCTTTTACTTTCCGTAAATTTACTTGTTTAAATATTAGAAAGCAGCGCATCTTAGATTTGTTCTTTCTCGGCAAATATGCGCACTTGGAGAGAATAAAGACTTTCATTTGGAATATTTGTTCTTCAGCGAGGGGGAAAATTAAATGAGGCGGTAAAATGGAAAGTTCAAGGCAGATATTTGGCTTTTTAATATTCAAATGGCGTACCGTCTTTGAGCCACAATTTCTCTATTTTAATCTGCTCCATTCATATTTTTCAACAGTAGAACTTTGATACTCTGAAACACTTTTAATCTAAACCTTATTTAAGTTAGTGTACTGATTTTTTTTAAAAAAAATCATTATTTATTTATTATTATTTTTATTATTCTTAGTAAAAAAAAACAATACCGCTTCAAGATTACCGGAGACATCCATTTCGATTGTAGACTTGAAATATTCATACATTTTTATCATTTCCTATTTTTGTCTCAAACCCACCTGTTAGTTTTTCGAAAACCATAAACTATTCTATTTTGTAACATTCCTTTAAATTTAAAAAAAAAGAATGTCCAAGTAAAAGAGTTATAAATGGCATGCAAATTAAATTATGTTACTAAAAAAAGGGAGATTTAATGCAGAGATACAAAATTTCTAAGTAATTAAAAAAAGAACCCTTTGTACTTCATAAAAAACAATGTTTCTGAAATTTGCGATATTAAATAGAATGTTGCAATCAAGGAAGATCATTTTTAGCGTCTTCAAAAACAGCTTCAGAACAGAATTTTCAAATTATTGAATGTTGTAATCATGTGTGCGCAATGTTTCCAAACTTGTTTTTTTTTCTTTTAAATAAAGAGTAGATATATTGTTTTATAATATTACCGGGATTCAGGACTTCTATTTCTTTTTTAAAGTCATAAGTAGTAAAAAAAAATGAGATGGAGTAAAGTTAACCGATTTGACTTAAAGCCACCCTAAAAGATTGCATTTAAAAAAGTTTCAAAGTATGAATGTTTTTGTCTTTATGGCAGCATATAGGGTAAAATATTTTGGAAATCAAATTTTAAACGCGATTACGATTTAAAGTAAAAAAGGTTATGCATGTGATCATGTAATGAATAAGAGACTGACAGCAAACATATAAAAAACAGAAAAAAACCGCTGTTTAAGACAAAATCTGCTGTAAGCAACTCAAACGCTCACCAATCAAAACCATTCTGTGAAAAACTATGAAATTGCATAAATTATAGTGAACTATTTTGTGAAACAACTGATTCAAAACGTTAATAAAAGCATATACAGTATAATATCTCACTAAGATCTGGACATTTTGTGCCATGAAAAAAAAATGCCTCTTATTTTTAAATATTTTAAATGATACAAGCAATGTGTTAACTCGGTATAATTTTAAAACAAACTTAAACTATTAACATTTAAGAATAAATCCTGAAAATTTTTCATTCGTACTAAATAAAATTTATAATTATTTAAATTTGTAGCTTTATTAGATTGCTTTCAGATAAAAGGGTACTTTGTATTAAGCATCTTGCAGGAGAAGGGGTGATTTTTTTTTCCTTTTTGTTGTAATACATTATGTGCATACAAAATTCAAGTATTTTTTAATGCTACACTGCAAAAAAATTCCGAAACGTTTCTGATTATTATTTCCGTGGAACGTTTCAGGATATCCCACGATTTTTTTTTTAATTTTAATTTACTTATGGCTAATTTCCCGATTGCGTTGTACATATAAATTATATAACCTGTATAATACTTAACATTCGAAAACTAATCAGTACAAAAAAAAATCTGTTTCCATTCTTTTAACTTATTCCAAAAGAAAACTCTTCTACTTAAATCATAAAATAACAGCGTAGAAAATGTTTCTATACATTTTGAAAAGACGTCAGAATAAAAATGTTGCATTAAGATATGTTTTACAGACATTCTATCAAGATATTCTTTAATATTATACAAGCATCCTTGAAATATTTTATAGAAAGCTGTCTCATGAAACATTTTGTAGGAACTGAAAATGCTCCAGTTCTATATTTAGTCTGAAACTAGTATAAGTATTCTATTGTGTAAGAAAGTTAAAATATTTTGAAAACTTTTTTAAGTGATTATGTTCGGGTTATATAACAGCAGTTGTCCGAACATTTAAAATAAATAAAAGTGTAATACTATACACGAGTAAGAAAGCAAAGACAACAAAAAAAAGTATATTCATAGAAAAGAGATTAATTAGCTTCTAACAAAAAATAAATTAAATACGCATATTAATAAATACTCAATCAAAAAGCAAAAAAACATAATGAGTAATAAATAATAAACAACTAAATAAATAGCATAAGCTGAAAAATATGTAGAGCCAGTCAGAAAGTTAGTTTTTACAATTTCTTTGATGCATGAATAAGAATCAGTATGTTTTTTTCCCCTTAAAGTTTGTGAAACAACTTTTTAGATAAAAGATAGATACAAAAAACGACATTGCGAAGAGTGCACTTTTTTATTTAGTAACTTTACAACTACTAAGCGATCGAACCCGTTTCCTTCTAATCCTTTTATATTAAATGTCCGTGACATTTTTGATTTTGCTAAAATCCCTTAGACTAAGACTCTGACACAAGGTTGCATATATTTTATTCAGCTTTTTCCGCTTCGCAAAATATTCCCTAAAAACAATACTTAAATTGCTGTTATAAACTATTTACTAATCCTTCAGGTAAAACACTTTGATTCATTAACAAAGTAACTTCTCACATTAAAACTTTGTTAATTACTTTACGGCTCATTATAAAAAGGTTTATCTCTAAGTGTCAAGAAACAGGGAATTTTAATTTAAAATAAAATAATAAATGACTCTGGTCCCACTTTGTCATAGAAGCGTTTTGAAAAGTATAAAATTAAACAAATATTTTTACAAAGATGCTTTTCTGTAGAAATTTTCTCTTATATACGAGCAGTTTTATTTTTACCTTTAATAAATCTCTTTCTCTACTTTTCTTTAAAGCTATGAAATAAATTTGAATTATGGAGGGGTTTTTTGTGTTAGAAAGGGACAAAGATGTCAGCTAAATTTATAGCTATGCAATAATTTTAATGGTATTTTTCCTCTGTTAATTAAAAAGGTTTGATCATTAAAAGGAAATTTAAAAACCAGGCGTTTACATTTAAAACCACCTCTAATTGTAAGAGGGTTCATGAAATTTCTTAAATTTGTTTTATGAGAAAGTAATATTACTATTAATTTCATTTTCTTCATCTTCATTAACGGATGCTTCATTTGTGCGAATATTTGCTTACTCGCAACATAAGTTTTTCGAAGAGTATTGTTCGCAGCACCTTACAAAAAAATAAGATATGGATCAGCAAACCAGGAAAATGTTATGTTGGATACCAAATAATAAGAAACGATCAAGGAAGGGACCATAGTGTTGATGGGGAGAGGACTATCAAACTTTTAGAAGCTAAATGAAGAAGACTTGCGGGAAATAGAGCAGATTGGAAATATTTAGGAGCGGCTTTTATCCTGCAGAAGATTGAGACAGGCTTGCGATGATAATTTGTACACATACTGTACTGACACAGACAGATATACGTAAATATATGCATGGCATATAACAACATATTTCCAGAAATAAAAATTATGATACTTGTGGTCTATTACTGATGCGAAATAACTCAGAGGAAAGACCCTAAAACTTAATTCTACTTATAAAACAAAATGGAAATTTCTGTAAAAGATAACTAGTAAAAGTGGGAGGTGAACCTCTCCTTTGCTCTGGTTCGAGAGATAATAGTAGTAGCCCTGGTAGGTTCTGCTATACGGCATAATTTAGAACAAATTTTCAATGAAAACCTACCTAGGACTCGAACTTCAAAAGTATTTTACTCAAAACTTGAAAATTTCCACTTACATCGTTTTGCTTTTTTCAATGCCCAATCATCATTAAAGTTGTGTTGATAATTAAGTAATGATTTTGGTCCGATTTTTTGTAAACTATGCCATTATACCAAATGCTTAATGAGCCTTATGGCAGCTCACTGAACCACAGCAGCAGAAATCATAGGACTAAAAAAATATATTCAGTTTTTCAATTTAAATTTGGAAATTTAGTAGTCTTAATCATACCCAGAGGTCAAATTAATGTAGTATAGATCTTGAACTTTCAACGGAAGAAATATCTTAAATCGTCAAATTTTTTTTGCTAATTATTATTTCATTCCCACACGCGTCGTATTCAATTCAATTTTCAATTTTAGTAACCGGAAGCCACATCATTTGTTTTAGATTAACGACGCGTCGAATGCGTAACTTAAGTCTTCCTCAGAAATTTCTGCTCGACCCCCCTTCCTGACTCCACTCCTCCTGCAAGATTAACAGCTGCGAGACATTTACTTCATGCTTTGTAATCCACTATGATATCGACACACTTCTTATTAAAAGGTAATGAGACTGTCCATTTTTTTTCTTTCAGAAGTTTTTGTCGTCTTTTTAATAATGCTCCCCTCCCCCCAACTTAAGAAACGTCGGAGGCAGCCGTATTGAAAAATGAGCGTCGCCTTATTTATTCATGCAAGTGGAAATTCAAAGACTAATTCGTTACTCAGCGTTTATATTGATTCTTTCGTTCCTAAGTTAATCATTTACAAAAAAGGAAGTTTGTGAGAAAGGGGTCTAAATTACCATTTGATAGATACTCAAAGCATGATCTGATATTAATATCAGATAATGTTTTCGAAATAAATATGAATGATACATAGTACCTTAAAATGAGTTTCATGACACGCCCTTTACAATTTGCAAAATTAAATTATAATTTGCATTTAATGTTAGTTATATTGATGAAAAAATCAGTGCAAAAAAGGTTCGTAAGTCGTTTAAAATATAGGCTGATATTGAGCAGAATTATTGATATCGATTATTATATGCATTTCGATGGGACGTTTCTCTAAATGAAATATTAAAGCGTTAGCAAACTTCTTGACGAAGTTAACATTTTAATTGATAAAAAATGATAAAGTTATCGCTTCACACTAGAATTTTAACTTCTTTCAACTTTCTTTTTTTTTCTCAATTTTATCTGGAATAAATATAAAATGGAGCTTTTTATTTTAAGCTTCTAATTTTAAGCAACAGCTTCTTATTTTAAGTCCCTTAAAATAAGAATCTGTCATCCGACAGTATTATTTATAGCGTATGTAAGTATTTCAAATATAATATTCTCTAAAGTAAATATTAAAAAGGAAACATGCAGGCTGCTTGATGAAGTGTCCTCTTAAATTGATTTAAAAGTGAGAAAGTTATCAACCTACACTCGAGTTTTAGCATTATTAATCCATCATTCATTCGCAATTCCTTTTGAAAACATTGTAAAAAAAGTTTATAAGTACATTAAGCTACACTGTAAAAAAATTCCGAAACGTTACTGGGTATTTTCGTGTTACGTTTCGGGATTTCAATGGTTTTTACCCACTTCCTGGAAAAATCAAGTTTACTTGTCAAAAAGTTTCCTGAATTGCTAAAAGTTGCACGAATGCAGACCATTGACTGTTGCGAAAAATATTTTTAGCTCCCAGTTTAAAGATTAACGGAGTGTATTTATAAAGTGTATCGGCTAAAATTCAATTACGGCCCGTCCATGCTAATTAAGCTCCCAAAGGGAGCGAATAAGTATGGACTACGTTGCTTTGCGAGAATTGCAGGCGAGTAAAATTCTCGTTACTTACCAGCAATTCTGGCTTCGCTTTGGCCATTTTTGTAATAATGCTCTTGAAGCTTCCTCGATAAGTCAGGAATGTGCCAAGCTATTATATTATACCTTCTTAAGTTTACCTTAATTTTCCAGAGAGGCTTTTAACGGCAAGAATTCTGAATTTTCGGGAGGCTTCCAGGATAATGTCAGGAAGGTTACTGAATTTTAGCGGAAAAAGTTCCTGGTTTCTTCAAGATATGTTACTGGCAGAAATTGGGCACATCAGCTGCCCATTATTTTCCAGGAACGTTTCTGAATCGTTTTTACAGTGTAAAATGCATCCATTTAAGCAGTATTTGGGATAGTGATCACTGTAAGTATTTGAAATTAAATCTGTTTTAATGAACTATAAAAAAATACGCAAAAGGCTTGATGTAGGGGCCTTTTTAGTTGATTAAAAGAGAAAGAAGGTTTGAATGAATTGTCAAATTTTAACTCAGTTCATTATTCATTTTTTTAAAATTTCGACTCAATGTTGAAATGATTTCATCATTCAACCATTCTCAATTCCTTTCTGCTCAAGGTGGAAATCTACTTATCATTCATTCATTCTTAATTCAGCTTAACTCATGTTTGAAAAAAAAAATCATTATACATTAATTCTTAAGTAATTTTGTACCATGCTTGAAATTAATTCATCATTCATTCATTCGCACTCATTTTAACTCAAGATTCAAAAAAACGAAGCATTCATTCAGTCTCATTTCATTTTAACTCGAGTTTCAAATTTATTTAACGTATCTACCATAGTTCATTTCACAATAAATAAACGAAAAAACTGTTGTTCATAGTAGCAAAAATAGGTATTTAAATTTATTCATGGGGGAAAAAAGGTGAATGATAATACAAAATTCCAGTTAACACATTTCACTGCCCGCGTCACAATGGATCATGTGATTACTTTTTGCCTGTTGCAAACGTAAAAGTAGAGGAGATATCGAGGCACGTTAAAGAGAAATCGATAGACTGTCATTAAAACTATTTTTGTTTTATAATTTAACAGCAGCATTAATTCAAAACAATAATTGAGAGTGGAAAAAAAATAGATTTAGCGAGTTGTAATATCTCAAACATTATGAGCTTGTTTCTGAACTTCTTGTAAACATCCATAATAGAATGATTAAAGCAATCATCCATGAAAATTTAATGGGGTAGCCTCCATCAGTCAAAAGTACAGTCAAACCCGCTTAATGGAATAGCCATTTTGAAACGAAAAAAATATTCTAATAAGCGGGATATTCCATTAACCGGGATAAAAACAACACATTACATTGGTTTGGTACGGAGAAAATGCATTATATTAAACGGGTATTCTTTTAAGCGATATTCTAATAAGCGGGCTCGACTGTACTACTTTTAGTCATTAAAGTTGATAGAATAAGCAAAAAATAAATAAATAAATAAATAAAAATAAAAATAACATGGAGCGAAAAAAATCTTTTATTTTCAAAACGTTTAATTTTTAATTATTTTTTTTAACTGTTCGATTTTTACAAACAAGGCATGGTCTTTATGACGTCACAAATGATGTACTACTACGCGTTACTCCATTGGCGCACTGAATGTTTATGCTTGCTGTGTACCGGGATTCCAGGTTATGACATTTCAGAAGCGAATTACAAATTGCGCTCTGCGCTAATGGCATCTGGGAATACCATATCATCATTTGTGATGTCATGTGCATAAGCGTAAAAAATAAAAGCGCACCTATTAGAACATTTCTTAAAATATTAAACTTTGTCAAATTATTTAAAAAATATTCAGATCCGATGTTTTTAAGCATGATCTTTCAAAAAAAAAAAAATTCTGTTAAAATTTCGTAAACGACATAAAATTCTACTACAAATATTTGCTTAAAAATATACATAAATTTATTTTATGCATTTTATGTTCAATACCAAACGCTACTTCGAATGCTTTAAAATAAAAGAAGCACATGTTCTTATAGTTTAGCCATTTCCAAACCATCTTCCAATCGCTATTCGCCCGATTCAGGAACAAAAATCTCCGACTTCGTCTCCCAAAGTCTTATTTCCCCAAAGGGCCCCTTTCAGATCTGTGCTCTGCCGGATAGTAAACAAGCTAAAGAAAATATTTGCTCGCAATAAAATCCAGGGGGTTGCTGGCAATTTCGACTGTTTTTTCACACGCCCTGCCGCCCTCCGCCTTAAACTTGCGAGAGAGAGGAGAGAAATTTCTTATTTTCTTACCCACCCAGAGTTTAGTACGTATCGATTGATCGAAAAAATCCCGAAACTAAGAATAGTTTCCAGGAAGGAGGAATTTCGAGACGATTTTGATGTCGGAAGAATTTGATAATATTAAAAAAGGAAAAAAAAGAGTATCGATAAATTGGAAAGTTTAGTGTTTTCTTTGCACTGAGCTCCGTCCTAACTTTTGCCAACGTGGAGCCAAAAAACTTTTTATTAGCTAAAAATAACTTTGCATATATTTTGGTGTAGAAAATAGTTACTTGAAAAACTTTTAAATTTGCCAATATCAAGAGGTAAAAATTTAACAACTTTTGAAAGAAAAATAAAATTTTCCTCATTCATATTTAGGAAGTTGTTTTTTTTGTATTTCCAAAAGGTCTGTAGTCTTTGATAGACCTATTGATAGTCTGTAAAAGGACTTTTACAGACTCACTCGACATGTAATCCAGTCTTTCATATGCCCCCTAATGGTGAGGGTATTAGTGTATCTTGTAAATTTTGACACCTTGTGTACCATCAGATGAAGGCTACTAAGCTATTCGATGAGAAATTGCACTAGAAATTTAATTTAGCTGAGATTGCCTGAATCAAAAGGAATCTTTAATGTGTAGACTGTTCCATAAGTAATAAGATTAATTTTACTGCCGTGCTACTTGTCGAAATGTTAATTCCTGTGGCGTGAAACATATCTGTTGTCTGTATTAACTAAAGCTACCAATAGTTGGCGCGTACAGACTCATGTTCATGAATATCACATGATTGAATTAGAGTCTGTTGGCGAGCGCCCACAAGACGCATTCAGTTGTCAAAAGGAAGCGTCGTTGATATAAAGATATGCGATTAAAGTTTTTTTTCGTCTGGGAAAATGAGCATCGGAGATCTTTGATATGATACGTGAAGTTTTCAACGATGAAGCATCGTTTAGAATTAGTAACTTTTGCTGGCATAAAGCTTTTAAGGAAGGCAGGCAAAATATGTAAGGTATTGAACGTGAGGGACAACCTTCAACGTCCATCACAAAGACAATGATTAACACTGCTGCTGTTATCATTAAGGGGCATCGTAGAATTATTTTACATCAGTAATTTCTGTTATTCTTTTTAAAAAAAACATGTAAATTATGATGACTAAAGTTGTTCTGTATTTTTTATAAATTTAGTCTTATTACTTATTGAACAGCCCTCGTAATAAAGAAGTAAATGGAAGAAAACTTATTCTCGTTACAAACTGCAGTTTCTTTGGGCAAACTTTAATGAAGGACGTTATTATAATTATTTTGACGTTTCAATGAATGTATGCTATGTAAAGATGTCTCAAGAGTAGATTAAGAGTCAACCCTCTAAAGCCTTATTTTTACTACTCAAAATGTAACCCTTCAGTGTAAGGCCGTGCTGCATCGAACAACGGTTGCTGGGCGTCAACCTTCGTCAGAGCTTTTGATCTGAGCCCATATAACCAATCCAAATACGACAGTTATACTCATATAAGAATTTTTCTGCCACCTCCCCTCTCTAAACACAAAGTTAAGGTCAATTCCACCTACGCTAGTGTACTGATGCATACATTAAAATTCCCCCCCCCTCCTTTTTTTACTAAACTCCTAAACTCGACACTAAAAACATCCCAAAACAGAAGGTTTTCTAGAGTGATTTTTATCTTAATCAATCCAAATTGAAGTGTAACTGCCATTTTCTCCAGTATTCGATGTCGATTTCTTTACTGTTCAACGCCGTAAAAAATATCATGTTTCATTGATACTGCCCTGGGCAGGTAATCACCCTTTTGTTCCTTTTTTTGCCATACATTTTACTTCAGCGTTATTTTCCGAAATCTGTTTTTTTTCCGCTGAAAATAAAGCACGAAAACAACGCCAAACTCTAAGATTTTTTTATGTTTGTGCAGAATCAAAAGCACGGCTCGTCAATTATCTCAAAAACTTAATTTTGTGGATACTGCAGTGCACCTGCAGACTACAACATTTTTCTTCACTATGCATTGAAAGGTAAGTACAATGTTTTATGTTTTTATGTAAGGGAGACCGGGGCAAGATGACTATGCTAACAATTTTCGTGGTTTATTAATTTATTTTTTATGATAGTAAAATTAATTTTACATGAGCTATTAGAGTAGACCTTTGTAGTATTAAATATATTACCATTTAATTTTTCAAATAAAAATAACGAAGGATATTTTTATTTTTTCATAACATTAACAAATCGTCATCTTGCCATAGTACTGGGGCAAGATGACTTTGACCAAGGGGCAAGATGACGACGTTGAAAAAGGTTGAACATATTTTATGTTTTGAATATGTTACCTAGTTTTACAAATGATAAATGTGTTTTTACATCTTACTAAGTATCAAATTAAGCGTGATGCATTGTAGCGTAATGTTCAAGTGTTAAGTTGTGCAGCTAACAATAGACAAATAAAAATACCATTTTCATGATTGCAACATTCCTCATTCCACCACTCTTGGCTTTTACAGCTCTGGATCCATTCTTCTGTTGGAGGGTCACAAAATTCCACTTTCCCAGCAAGGCATTTTAGAACACTATTCTTTGAATTTGATGCAACTGCATTGCTTGGCATGAATACGGGCCCACAGTAATAGACTTGGGCCTACAGGAACTTGGTCTGAGTTTTTTTGTTTTTTACTCCCTTTTTAGCTTCACAAGCTTATTTTCCCTGTTTTTTTTTTTAATAATTCTTTTTTTTTCTTCGCTTTGCTCCTTGTTCTGACATTTCTTTGTGGGTGTGCCTGTAAGAATGTTTGAGCTTCAGTTTTTGTTTTCTCGCATTGTGTTGTTTTAGGCAATGCATTAAAATCAAAAACACTAATCGTGCTTCTTTGGTGTATCGGAATCAGCATTTGCCACAACTTCTGCTTCGTCTGGAGGGTTTATAGGTTGGTTTTCTACTCCCAAGGTCTGAGGATTAGCGCTATTATTCTCAGTTTCAGAGCCAACAACGTCATATTCCGCTAAAAACAAGATAATTATGAGACTTGATACCTCATTCTTTAAACCCTTTATCGGCATTTCCACCTGTAGCTGCTTGAAGTAAGCGGTGCTCAAAAGCTCACCAATATTTTTTTTCTGTGATAGTTTGTCCTTGATGAATGACCATAAAGTTGTCACATGCTTGGCTATAGTAGGTTTTTAATGGGCAGAAAAATGACGCATCAAGAGCTAGAGACGATGCGATGTGTGAAATGGCAACCCAACCATGATAATGTTTTTTGACTGCAATATAAGATAGCCTGCAAAGCTATGTGAATTTTATGATTGTCAATAATCAGCAGAGCAGGAGACTCTTTACTTGGTTTAATTCATTCAACTAGTCATTTGGTCAACTAGTTTATAAATAGCCCCTGGTCACCCGCTTTCGAACGATACCTCCCTTGATTCAATGCGTCTTTAACCCCAGAGGAGAAGCGCAAGGTCGCGTGGACAAACACACAGCATTTACAGGAATTTAATAAAGTGGACAACATAGTTAGTTTAATAAATTCCGAAACACGGGCAATAGGCAAGCTCATCATCTTGCCCCGCGTTGCTGCCCGTCATCTTGCTCCAGACTGTCTGTTTTAACGGATTTTTCCCAATTGTCATAAAAAAAGGGTGATTAATTGACATTTATTCACGGTTATAGGTAGTATTTAAACTAAGTTACTCATAAATACTCAAGAGACACGATATATCCTACATATATATGCAGCAGAGTTTATTTACACATGCATAAAAGTTATACTATGCATGTGGCAACGGTAAACAATCAGAGCTTCAGAACTAACACAAATATGGCGATTTCAGCATCTGTATACTATTGCTGAACGAAGAGCGGATAGGAGAGCCAGTAGCATGCAGCTGATGCAGTTACCTAGTTTAAAACAGAAAAATTAAGATATTCGTCATCTTGCCCGGCTCGTCATCTTGCCCCGGTCTCCAGTACATTGAAAGACTATTGTGACGAACCTAGAGTTTAGATATACTCTGACTATGCTAGTAGTGCTATGAAAACCAACAGGTGCTCAAGTGCAAAAAAAAAAAAAACACATTTTTAAAATACCACGTAAGATCAATAACGAAACGCGCACAAGGTATATGAACATATATATGAATGGGCAATGTACCAGACAGCCCGGCTATCACATCAGAGACTGCAGTTCCGTTCTTATTAGAACTCATCAGTCTGGATTAGTGAATAACCGTACTTGATAAAAATGTTTTCTTATTGAAGCTGGAGAGTGCCAACAAATTGGTAGATGAAGTAAATTTAATCTCATCAGCGAGTGTCCGCAGCAAAATGCGATATGACTCATGAGTTGAAGTCACATGCAGGATACACTCAACATTTTCTTTCTAGTTTTACAAGAATTAACTTTCTAATATCTGCAGAAATTTTGAAATCATATGATTGCTTTAACCTCCTCAAACCCGGCGTCGTATGTAAGAGACACTCAACATCTTTTTACTAGCTTTGCAAAAATGAAATTTCTAGTTCCTACAGAAATTTTGAAATCATATGATTGCTTTAACCTCTTCAGATCCGACGTGGCATGTAGGAGACACTATACGTTATCATTCTAGTTTTACAAGAAAAAAACTTTCTAATATCAGCAGAAATTTTGAAATCAACTGATTGCTTTAACTTCATTAGACCCATCGCCACATGCAGGAGGACACTCATTATCTCTCTAGTTTTACAAGAAAGAACTTTCTAATATCTGCAGAAATTTTGCAACCATATGATTGATTTAAGGTGCTAAAAACCGGCACATAACGTAGGAGACACTCAACAAAACTTACAAAAAAAAAAGCTAAATAAAGGGTGGCAATGCTACACAGTATTAATTTTTTATCTTGTAATAGATAACAAAACTGAAAAAATAGTGTTTCATGGTTGGATTTTTATTTTTTAGATTGTTTACAGTCAAATGAAAATAGCATTTTCTAAAAAGAGAAATCTGCATACATGTGTATCGGAGAGCGTCCCTATTTGTAGTTATTTTATTCTAGAAAATTATTAGTACTGAATATGTATATATTGAATTCTTTAATTATTGTGTAGTTTTTTTTTTTTTTTTTTGGTGAGATTATCAGGTTCTATTCAAGTCTTCTTTCTTCCAAATTAAAACACTTATTATAGTATCGCACCTCCAGGAGATACCAATATTCTCAAAAATAAAAATTAAGATATTAAAAAATATATATATTCGTTTCCATGTGTTTGGAACAAATGGCACTTTTAATAGCTTTCTTTATTTCTTTTACTTTATTTTCTTTTCTCTTTTCTTTGACTATTTTTGAATTCAAAATCATTTTTTTTTCGTTAATAAATGTATTTTATTTTGTTTTTATCTATTTAGTTAGTAATTTAAGTAAATAATTATTTTTTTTATTAATGTAACAACACTTTAAATTTATTATAAGCAAAAGGTTATATTATAAGCTTTACTATACCCTTTAGAAATATTTTAACTTCCAAAAACAAACTTAAAAAACGGATAAATTTTCACGATTTCTAACTCTTAACTCCATTTAATGAGGTAACATCATGCTGATTTTTTTAATGGCTAAAGTTTATGATCAGCGGCTTTTTGTGGAAAATAAAAACAGAATGCAAAACAAAGGTTTGCAACAATCGTAAAACTTTTTTATTGCTTAAACTTTAGAGTCGTTTTCTATTCAGTCACTGATAAATTGGAAACAATAAGAAAGTTTTTTACCCTTTTTACGCCTTACGTAAAAAATGTGTTGTCTACTAAATTCACGAAATTATTCAAGTTAAGGCAATAAAAAAGAATTAATTATTTTCCTGTGAATAAAATAAAATATATATATATATATATATATATATATATATATATATATATATATATATATATATATATATATATATATATATATATATATATATATATATATATATATATATATATATATATATATATATATATATATATATATATATATATTCTTTTTGTTAATAAATACTTTCTCAATAATCACCAAATGAATGAACAAACACAATATGAAAAGTAATGCACGATCAAAAATGGCGCCACATTTCGTCCCCTTTAACTCGTAATAGGGGAGGTGAAAAAGTAGGACGAAACAGGGGACGTGAGGTCTCAGAGACCGCTCTAATCACATTTTTTTTTAAATCCTGTAAATGAGATACATTTCTGTAATTTCACTTAGATGTTTTTTAAACTTTTATTAGCACGGGGAAAAATATTTTTGAACTCTGAATTTAACTGTACCTTTCCCGTTGAAATTTTGCTATAGTCTTAAGACTTTTCGAGAAAACTATATGCTGCAATAAAGAACGAACTACTAGTAATGAAAATGAATTTAATCTTTACTAATGATTTTATTTTAGTTTTTTTGTACATACAGAACATTTTAGTACCGGAAAAGTGATTATATCAAGTTACGGGAAATTTTTGCATAACGTTTGTGAACATTTCAAACAAATCTCAACCTCATTTAGAATATTTTTCATCTCTAACGCGTAACGCGAATACGATAAATGAACCTATATCCGCAGTTCTAACGTTAAGAGCCATGTCTACAACTGCCAAAAATTGTAACACTGAAGGGGAGGTGCTGTCTGACAAACCGCTTCTAAAGAATGCAATGAAATTTAAACCAGATGCACTTGCGTAAAGATACTGATAAGCAAAGGGGGTGTTCAAGGTCAAAAAACAAAAAGCTATTGGGAAAAACCATGCAATCGGACTAAAAAATAAATAGGGGTGATCGGATGAACTTTTTGAGCGGTCTATGAGACCGCACCTCCCCTGTTAAGGGTTAAGGTTTTCGGTATTTAAGTACCACATAATGCGATCAATTAATCCAGAAAAGTTTTATAACTCCACCAACTAAGCCTATATATATATATAATTTAAGCAAAAACTCATGAAAAAAAAAAAAAGATTTGTTTTCCGCTACAAAAAAAAAAAAAAAAAAAGATAAAAATAAAAAATAATAAAGAAAATAAAATAAAAATAAAAAGCATTCAATTTGAAACAGATTTAAAATTAGTTATCCTATGTTCTTCCTCCTTTCAGTACACCTTGTAAAAGAAATAGAAATGTTTTAAAAACTATTTAATAATAATTCACATATATTAAAACTGCATCACAAAATGTGCATCTTTAGTACAAAACATTTATTTAAATACTGTAAGATTGATTTTTTCCACCCCTAAACGACGTCACAATTGCTTTTCTTTTGTTATTCGGCCTGGAGCTCGTATCGTGTTTCTATGAGACGCATTAAAGTCCATATATTTTGCCACATGTTTGTTTTAATAAAGACGTGTTTGGCATATAGGATACTTTGCATCATCGTCTTTTATTAGAATCTTTGTTAGGGACGAAAAAATGAACACCCTATCTGCTAATGTAGTGGCTTCTTGCTCTAACTGAAGTGAGCCAAACATGGCAAAACGCTCAGATCACTTCTTTTATAGCTTTCCTTCAACAAATATGTCAAATATACTACCTCATTCTAATACACCAATACTACCTCTGAAAAATCTCATTCTAATAAAGCATAAATATTATTTAAAAAGAGTGTATTGCTATAACTCAAATTTTCAAGAGTTTGAATAAGTTCTAACGCAGAGAACGATACTCATGGACCTCCACAAATAAATAGTGCTCTTGCAAGCAATGGAACATATCGCCGGTGGCAACACCTAGTGTCAAACCAGAAACATGTAGGTATATTTGTTATGCTATACATTGCTTTCAAGCAGAGCAGTCTATTTATTTCATGTAATTATTACTAAACTCTTGACCAACTATTATATTTCCAATAAATTTTAAAAAATAAAATAATAATTTAAAAAATAATTGTTATTTAGTAATAATAACAACAGTTAACAATAATTTTACAAACAGATTGTAGAGGAGTAATAATTATAAATATTTATCTATTATTGAACATTTATAATACTTTACACTAATATTAATATTACGGAGAGGATAAGGTAACTGTCCACATGTTCCCCATCATCTACTTTAGAACTTACTTGGAAAATTAAAGAATTATCTATGTGCTGAAAACGTTTAAACACTGTCATAAATTTGCTTGAATGTTCATACAATATTTTACAATAATTGAGTTTAACTTATTAGTTAGCTTAAAATATGCTTTTAAGTTAAAAAGACGGTGATAAAATTACGTCATCGCTCTCACCATCAGGAACTTAAACGGGCTCTTTGTTCTAAAAGTTTGACTCAAATGTAGGACTAGTACTGCATTATTTGAGACGTTTTCAAGATTTATTGCTTGACGTTAGCCTAGTAAAATATACCCTGTTCACATGTGCCCCGCGCTCACATGGACCCTCTTTCCCCTGCTACTATATAATAACTACTTGTGTCAAAAGAGATTCTATTTTTGTGGAAATATCGCTCATTGCACAAAACATCCTCCAAAAACTTCAGCTACCTTTTATCCTTGTCATTTCATTGCATGAACTGCTGGAAGAAAACGGATATATATGAATATACATGAATATCTATAAATACAGCATGTACCCGTTTAACCTGAGAAGCCTCTATTTTCGCAACCGTTAGACCTAGATGCATATTTTTCATTGCAAAAATGGTTAAAATAATGTGCGATATTAAGATGTTTTAAGTTTAAAGTGAAAGCGAAAATTAGCGAAAAAATACGAAATCTTGTACTTTGTATCGTCACCTCAGACCATCAACAGTAAGACATCTAATCCGAGAAATAACACTAAGATACCTTAATGCTGATCTGAGGCGAAGATATAGACATCAGGTCCCCTTATATGTTTGGAGAAATAATCTCAATTTTAAAAAAAAAGCTCCAAAACAAAAATTTTAAACATTTGAGACCAAAACTCAATTCGATATTCGTGTTTAAAATTTTAAGCGATCGTGCATAAGATGAGATTGAAATTTGTAACTTTTTCAGAACAATAACATGTAGTTATAGAACATAAAAACGCCCATTTATATTTTTCATTGCTATTGTAAAATTAATGTAAACGTTATCCTATGATGCGTAAAAACACACTACTAAAACTCGTACAGTTAAAAAAACGCAATATACGCACACATATACTGTAGATTCTCTATTTAACGACTTTCAAGGGACCACAAAAAATCATCCTTAAGTAGAATGTTCTTAAACAGAATTTTTTAAAATCTACTGTGGAATTTCCGGGATCGTGAAAAGTCGTCTTTAAACAGAGAAAGTCGTTAAACAGAGGATCTTGTTAGCAACTGCAATTGCCCTCCCTCCTCGCTCCCCCTAGTGTTATTCATCGACAGTGCAAAGCAGTTAGTCATAAAACGCTGCGTTTTCTATCTCGGTGAATTCCGATTGTACTAATATCAAACTTTTCGTTTTCGTATTTTGTTTCGCTTCAAACTTTAAATATCTTAACGCTTCACCTCATTTTTGCCGTTTTTGTAATTAAGAGTATGCATCTATTACTAGCAGTTGCGAAAATAGAGGTTTTGAAAGTTAAAACTCCGTAAAAAAGGAGTTATTTCTTTTAGTTTTGAACTCCTGACAAAATTCATTCAAGTTTAAACACTTTCAATAAATCGATAAAGCAAACTAGGGAGAAAATAAGAAAATAAAATTCTCCCAAAGTCCCCAAAACAAAGAGATAAAGAGCTTGGAGGCTCGTGTTAAAGAAACAGTTGAAATAGGCGACCAGCCTTCGGATTTATTGCCATCAAATATTTGCTTTAACTTGTTTACTAGTGCCCCGGGTGGTAAAAGAGGTGAATTTATTCCAAGCGTTGGAATTCTTTTATCGATTTGGTTATTGCCATTTGACGTTCTGATGTCTCATTTTAGATGGTTTGATACGTTTTTAATTGGAAGTGTTGCGTTGATTCCATTTTGTTATTTAATTTCTTTTAGAATGATTATCGTTATAATAAGTATTGAGAAAATAATACAACGTTTTTACTAATGATTCCACGCACACCACTAATTTCAGGAGAGGAGGTTGATTCATTTCATGTTAAAATGCCGAAAATGATTTGATGATGTGACGCTTTTTTTCATCATATTTCACCCCCTCCCTTCTTTGTCACGAATGATCACCTTTTGGGTACCAAATTTTTTTGATACTCTAGTACAAAGTATCACACTTCACCTTACCTGCTCCCCTCCAATGGTTACATGTCACGCGATGTTACATAAGCGTATTTTTATTTTAAAAAATGCGTGATGTTATCTCCTCTCTTTCTTCCTTGTCACAAACTATAATAGTTTTACTAGTCCCCTCCCCCACAAAACGTGACAGCTTTTGTGGACGATCCCATAACTTCGATTATCCAAAGTTCCCTAAATTCGGAACCTTCCTAATAGCAAAAACCGATAATAACATACTTAAAATACACCACCAGCTCAGTTATTCCATCCGAGGACTGCAGTTTCGTGCTTTTTAGCACTCATCAGCCCGGAATAGAAATCACGGTATCACTGGTTTGCTAATTCTGCATTAGCTACCAGTTAGTTTGGCTCTCTTGGCTCCCTTAAGAGGTTTTTCGCCTCCAGCTCATGTGATTCCTATTCCGGGCTGATGAGTGCTAAAAAGCACGAAACTGCAGTCCTCGGATGGAATAACTGAGCTTCTGGTGTATTTTAAATATATTTCTGCCCTTAGCCCGGGCTTAGGGCGGTAACCAACTACAAAATAATAACATACTTGTGTTATCTGATAGATTTTTTTAGATTACAAAATTAGTATATTTTAACAATAAAAATATTTTTCCGAAAATAAAAAATAACCTTTATGTATCGTTTGGAATCAAATCAGATATTCAATTACTCATGCAGTGCTTCTAGATTCATTGCTCTTGAAAGTGTTATTCTTTTTTATAACACTTGACCCTTTTGAAGTCATTCGCTCTCAAATTACTACTTGCCTTTTCTTTTTCTTCTTTCTCGTTTAATATCTTGACGCCATCGAACAAAACCCTTTCTGACACCATCCACAGAATAACGAGGAATTGTTATCTCTCCCTTCTCGTGTACTCCAAAAATATTCGAATAGGATAGATTCTAAGGGTATCTAGAAAGGGGAGAATGAAACAGAGAAGATATAGAGAATGAAATATAAAAAAGAGAGCTGAAATTTTTTTACTGCATGTCCCTCTTTGCCCTCCTCTAATTTGCAATAAATACAGTATTGACTTTCCAAAAGAGTTAGAGAATGTTTAAAATTTTTATTTTCAATGATTTTTAAAATTAAGTCTTTATAGCATGAAAATAAAGCGGGTGTGGTAATTTGCGCTATAACGTTTACAATAGTTATTACGGTGGTGTGAAGAAAAAAACCGAAATCTGATAAACGCTAAGTAATAGTATGGAAAAAGTTGCCGTTCGTAGAAATATTTTGACAGATAAAAAAGGAATTTAACAGCAAACAATATTTTGAGGGTCCACTCGGGCCTTGAAGTTGAGCATATTGCATAAAAACAGCGAAAATAGTTGTAATGATTTCATTATCACATAGCATATGTTCATTTTAATAATTAACTATATTTAAAAATACACACATGCCTTAAAATTGACTAAAATCGTGTCAAAATGGAATAACTTCGTAATGCTTTGTACCTAGAGAAAAAATTATTAAAAGTTATTATTTATAAAAAATTGGCTTTCTTATTAATTCTTACCAAGATGGGATCCTTACATATATTTAATGAAAAAAAAGTAATAAATAAATTTCTTACATAGTAAAAAAAAAAAAAACACTTTGTGTAATCATATTATCCAGTTAGCGTATCAACTTTGAAGCAAAATGTGAGATTTACATCTATAGGGAGAAAAAAAATTAAGTATAAAATTTGGAAAATATAAATCTGGCTTGAAATAGCCCATAGAGCTTACACCTCGAAACCAAAGCAGTTGCTGTATGCTCTCATGTGTTTCATTCTAAAAAACTGTAAACACGTTGCAAACTACAAAACATAGGTTGGAGTATGGGTTGAACTATTACCTTAAATGCTGACAATGTTCGGCTCTTGTTTATATTTATTTTTGGCACGAGGTTTCTGGATTTTAATAATTCAGCTATCTTGGTTACACCACAAATGGTGACTGGTGCCACTTTGATTAATTTTACGCATCGTCTCACTACTTGCGTATATGACATGGAAGGTTGTAGATATTTAACAATTCGTCTGGTTCGATATCAAGCTCAATTTCTAAGCATTATCTGGAATTCTTTTTTGTAAGTTGAGGGTCCAATTTTTCACACGAGCATCGAAATTTAAAGTTAGAATTGTAAATTTTTACAGTTTAATCACATTGCTTGACAATCTATCACAATTCGGAGCAACTTCTCTGGTGAAGGTTATTTCATCTGTAATTACAGCTGTTATATTTTTTAGATTCCTAAAGTAGCAACATTGTGCAAATTGGAAAATAAATGACATTTCGTTTATGTTTCAAAGAGGCGTATGGAACCATCCTAATAGGAGATATGAATTTTAATAGTATACCACATTTATGAATATGCTATCATGTTGTTCTTACTTATGCCACTCGGGAACCCGAGTCTGAGTAGCAATGCTACTCGGTTTTAAGGCAGAGGGGGTACGACTTCCGTTTTAATCGAACGTCTATTTCTAGAAGGAAGTTCTATTTGACTCAGACAACACGATAGATGGCAGCACCATCTACAGACAATTTCGGTAATTTGGAATCAGACCAGAAGCCGATTAACTTTCTGGCCTAGCTCCCCCAGAGGTATTGTTTCACTTGGAGGACATTGCGACCACGAGCATAATTAAGGTCCCCCAGTCACCCTTAGTGAAAACGGTGGATCTTCGGCGGTTAGGATCGAACCAGGGACCCTCCGGTGACAAGTCCAACGCCTTACCGATCAGGCCACCACGGGCAGCATATGCTATCATAATAAATGCTGTTAGTTTGTATAAATTTTGAGAAGGGCTATTAACTGTAATCTACTGTCGCAAAACTCAATTAGCTGTTGTTAACCACCTTTAGTGTAATAATGTTCCAAGTTCAACACTTAAATGCTAGCAAAATACATCAAAACAGTACATTCACCGATGTGACTTACTAAAAGATTCCGTTGCTTTTGCTATGATGATTTGGTACATCTCGTTGAAACAATAAAACGATATTGTTATATGTTTGCTGAATTGTGATTCTGCAGCATGGTTATTTTGGAAATTCAATATATATATATATATATATATATATATATATATATATATATATATATATATATATATATATATATATATATATATATATATATATATATATATATATATATATATATATATATATATACAATAGAGGTGATTTCAGATGATTGAAACATCATCAGAAAACTTGGTTTGTGACGAATTAAGATGGCAAAAAAGGAGAAATATGACTTAGACTGCGAAAACTTGAAATTGTAGGTTTTTATTTTAAGCAAAGACTAACATGAACTTTTCAGTTGGTAGAACTAGGGAAAATTGGATCCTCCACTTACCAGGATAATTTCAGATAGAGCTTTGAAAGATGTGAAACTTGATGACGTTCCGATACTTAATTGTTAGGTTTCCAAAACTCCCCATGTCATACGAAAGCAGTGAGCCTGATAAACATCGAACAAATGTGCAACAGATACGGTTTGTGTTTTAACCAAAAGAAATGGATTTATTAGAGTCAGATAACAGTCTAGAAATCGTGTGCCATAACGTGACACTAAGTATTCAAGAACATAATGAAACTCACCCGCCAAATTATGTTTTGTGGGTTTTTTCAGTCTGATTACAGTTTAAAATCTCAAAACTAGGAGAATACATTAAGCTACCTCTCTTATCTGGAGGTTCTGAGGGTTGTTGTGAGCTATATTTAATGTGAAAATTGCTTTATTGCTTCATTATCCTTATATGTACCAAAGGATTAATTTGTATGAAAGTTATAATTTTCATTGTAATTACTTATATACTTCATCTTCAAGTGCAGAGCATTACGATATTAAGATAAATAAATACCTTTGTGCTGAACAGTAAAGTAAGACAAAACAACGTTAGAAGAAAAGCTCATTATTTTTTGCATTGAAAAAGGCGTTCCCTATAACGCCGAAACACGTGTCTGCTGTAATTTACAAATTTGTGCTTCTTCTAACGTTGTTTTGTCTTAATTTACATTACGATATTGTTTAAATTGACGTGATATTGATCACTTTCAAATCATGTGTGACTCTTTAAAATATAGTTGAGCATTAAAATGATTGTATATGATAGGTAATCTAAACAAGAACTCTTTTGTACTAATGTATCAGAATTTTCTTTTATTTATTTTTTTTCTTGACGAAATCATTAGAGCCTTTTCGAGTTTTTATGCAAATAATGCTAAAGTTCAATGAGGAAGCGGAACCTTTAGATATTATTTGATGTTAAAACCTTTCACGCTACAAAATATCTCTCCAAAAGAAAATTTTTCCGCACCATTACTTAAAGTTTATTTGATTTTTATTTTTTTTACTCCACCCTAATATTTAACACTTTTTCGGTTGCAAGGGAATTGTAATTGACGCTAAATTCAGTTTGTTTACTTTCGCAGAAAATTTGTAAAACAATTCCAACGCAAATAACATTTTTTACTAAGTGGCAAAAAATGTCAAGGTCATAGTTAATCTAACCAGAAACGCACTATAATTTTAATATTGTGTTATATTGTAGACAAAAACATATTATTAATTTTAACTTGAAACAGAATCGGCGGAACTGAATTGAAAAATTTGCACTTTGGTGTTAATACGTATTGCCAATTCTTATTAGACAGTTTATATCCGCATATGGAACGTTAAGCCCCCCCCCCCTCCGAAAAAAACATTCTGATTCAGTTAGTGACTCACACGAATTTGAAAGTCATGTAAATCTTTATAGAACTACGAAAAACACAAACGTAAAAGTTCATCAGCGTTGCGAAAAAAAACTTTTTAAAGTCAAAAACAAAAATGAATTTTTTTTTAAATAGAAGTATTTTTTTTTTAAATACATTTTCTTTGTCAGTGCAGGGCTTATAAACATTCTGTAGTTTAAAATATTTATTGATTTTTTATTTCTCTAAAGATCAAAATTATTTCGTCAAATATCCTCCTTAGCTCAATTTACTTTATGTAGTCTTCTGTCTAGAAACGGATTTTTCTAGAACAGGAGAATCTAATTTGAACAAGACATCGTTTATTTAACATTGCCTTTGTCGCAAATCAGCTGTCACTTTCTGTTCCTTACTACAAAGTAGTCTAGGAAATGATAAAGGACGGCGAAGATTCTACAATGCTTCCTCCTGCAAATCCATTTGTCGGTACCTCGGAAGAAGCACAATCTTTTTTTCTTTTGTCGAACTGTTTCCAAGATTCTGTTTT